>NC_081845.1:91882916-92110825 GCF_963259705.1 Myotis daubentonii | reverse complement strand
GGGTAATTTGCCTGAGGTCTCACAGCTTTTAAATTAGCTGACCTGGAGCCCGGCCAGTGTGGTTCAGTGGTTGAGCGTCGACCTATGAACCAGGAGGTCACAGTTCGATTCCTGGTCAGGGCACATGCCCATGGTACAGACTCGATCCCCAGTGGAGGGTGTGCAGGAGGCAGCCAATCAATGGTTCTCTCTCATCATCGGTATTTCTCTCTCTCTCCCTCTCCCTTCCTCTCTGAAATCAATAAAAAATATATTTTTAAAACAATAGCTGACCTGGAGTTTGAACTTGGAGCCTATTGAACTCCAGAGACCGTATGTAGGACACCGCGGCGCCTTCAAGGTGAAGCGCCACCTACGTGCTGTACCAAGGCGTGCAGGCCCCACGTCTGCTGACAGTCGGCTCCTCTTCATGCTCCCGCGCCCGGTGGTCCCTGGGCTGGCCGTTCCTGGTCATGTACTGCCTCCTCCGCAGCTCGCGCTGTGCCCATCTCAGCTTCCGTTTGCTGGCCAGGAGTTAACAGCCTCAATGAGGAGCTGCTCTGGAGATGTCAATCACTGCATGGCCCACCCACACCCCTTCGGGGGACCCCTCACCCAAAGCTTGCCCTGCAGGGTCCCAGCAAATTGCTCCAAGATGGACACCTGGCCAAGGCCTCAGATGTAATTAGCTCGGCTACATGTGCCTCGAGGGACCTTGCTGAGCAGAGGAGCTGCTCCCCTCAGATGCCTCTCCAAAGACTGGAAACCGGGCGCTGAGTCAGTAGTGGCTCTTGAATCATAAACGCTGATGTGGAAGGGGGGACTGGGAAGTGGGGGAGGTGGTGACCCACTGCTGAACGGGGGCATGAGCCCGCCTGTGCTGAGAGCAGTGCATGTGCAGGCAGTGGCAGCCCAGCTCCCACAGCACGCGTGGCGGCTGCCGTCTCCACAGTTCCTGCTCTTGGCTTCCCAGGGGCCCTGGTAGCCTTTCCTTAAACTCCCTCTCCTGAGGTAAACGGAACGTCTCTTCTCTTCCTGGAAACCAAAGCGGCTTTAGAGCAAGAGGAAACTCAAAATAATTGATAAGGTTTGGACTTCCTTTCAATTGGCAAAGGAGACGTCTGGGTTAAGAGCTCCCAAAGGGCTCCAACCGAGCACAGCAGCTTTTAAGTAGTGAGTAAAAAGGGCTCACATAGCCCTAGCCGGTTTGGCTCAGTGGATAGAGTGTCAGCCTGTGGACTGAAGGGTCCCAGGTTCGATTCTGGTCAAGGGCACACCTGGGTTGCAGGCTTGATCCCATTGTGGGGCATGCAGGAGGCAGCCAATCAATGATTCTCTCTCATCATTGATGTTTCTATCTCTCCCTTCCTCTCTAAAATCAATAAAAACATATTTTTTTTAAAAAAGGGCTCACATTTTTCCCAGTTACCTATTGCTATGCATGGTACCACCCCCACTTAGAGGATTAAAACAACCATCACTTCTTTAAGTCCATGGATTGGGCAGGGCTCAGCAGGGGTGGCTTGAAGGCTGGGACTGGCTCACCTGAAGGCTCACTCACTCACCTGGCTGGAGACTGGTGCTGGCTGTTGAATGGAGCCTCAGCTGAGGCTGCCAGACATCTACATGTGGCCTCTCCATGTAAAACACATGCCCCTTCCTTGTGGCATGGTGTGGCGATGGAGATACAATTCCATTGTACTCTAGCCTCCATTGCTGTTGAAGAGAAGTCTGCTGTTACTCTACTTTAGTTCCTTTTTATGTCTTATTTCCCTGGTTGCATTTAAGATTTTTTTTCTGTCTTTGGTGTATTCTGTTTGCTCTTTTATTTACTAGTATATACTAGTATATCTACCCACAGAATTAAAAATATTCTGCTCAGGTTCAATATGATTCTTCAACCTGATAATACATGTTATACAATAAGGTATCTGTCTGGTCTTTGTCCTAGGGTCCTAGAAGGGAACTTCTAAAACCTTCCGGATTGCCCTAGCTCTGTGGTCGGCAAACTGCGGCTCACGAGCCACATGCGGCTCTTTGGCCCCTTCAGTGTGGCTCTTCCACAAAATACCACGTGCGGGCATGCACGTACAGTGCAAGTGAAACTTTGTGACCCATGCCCAGAAGTCGGTATTTTGTGGAAGAGCCACACTGAAGGGGCCAAAGAGCCGCATGTAGCTCGAGAGCCACGGTTTGCTGACCACTGCCCTAGCTGGTTTGGCTCAGCAGATAGAGCATCGGCCTGCGGACTGAAGGGTCCCAGGTTCAATTCCAGTCAAGGGAACATGCCCGAGTTGCAAGCTCAATTCCCAGTAGGGGATGTGCAAAAGGCAGCTGATCAATGATTCTCTCTCATCATTGATCTCTCTCCCCCCCCCCTTTCCTCTCTGAAATTAATAAAAGAAAACAACACACACACAAAACAAAAGCCTTCCGGATTTTCCTGAGTGATAGGAGTGTCTTTGTTAATCACCGTGGGGCCCTTAGACCACATCTGAGGTTATGTTAATGATGACTCAGGATGGGGGCTGGACACACCAGAAAGACCAACCATGTGATTAGAGGGCTGGGGACTCGAGCCTTGATGTCAGCCCAACTTCCCCTGGGGAGGCGAAAGGGGCTAGAGGTTGAGTATAATCAAGAATCATGCATATATAATGAAACCCCAATAAAAATTCTGGACACTAGAGCTTAGTGAATGCATTGATGTGCTGGGAAGGTGATGTATCCTGATTCTACAGGGAGGGCTCATGGAAAGTCCATGTTTGGGACCCTCCCAGGCCTACTCTATGTATCTCTTCATTTAGCTGGTCCTGGTTAGTATCCTTTATAACAAAACTGTAATCATTAGGTATAGCACTTTGCTGAGTTCTGTCAATCATCCTAGCAAATTATGGTGCCTGAGGTCCTGACATCTGTAGCCAATTGGTCAGCAGTAAGGATGGCCGGGGACCCCTGAACTTGCAGCTGCATCTGAGTTAGGGCAGTCTCACTGGGGACTGTGCTCTAGCCTGTGGAGGCTGTGCTCACTCTGGTGATTGCTGCCAGAATGGCACTGCAATATTACACACATCTTTCTTCACTCTGGGAAGATTTCAGTGTCAGACACATGTGCTCATCAGATACTACACTGATTTACTGAGAGACTGGTAATGACTCCTATTGTCTGTCCTTTTCAAAGGAGCAAACTGTGGCTCTCTGCTTGGCATCGAAAACATGCCGGCCCGGCCAGGGTGGCTCCGTTGGTTGAGCGTCGTCCTGTGCACGGAAAGGTCGCCGGTGCAATTCTCAGTCAGGACGTGTACCTGGGTTGCAGGTTCCATCCCTGGTTAGGGCACGTATGGAAGGCAACCAATCAATGTTTTCCACTCACATCAATGTTTCTCTCTCCCTCTCTCCCTTCCTCCCTCTGTCTAAGCATGTCTTTGGGTGAGGATTAAAATAAAACAACAAAAAATAAACACATGCCAATAGGAGAAATCATGTCATCCTTTGAGGTCAAAATAAGACAGTATAATATAGAGGCAGTGTGGTAGATGGCTTTAATGTTCCTTTAGGGGACATTATTGGTGTTCTGCCCAGATCTTCTCAGATCACTTTTTAGGTTCTGTTCCAATTTTTGTGACTTTTGTGTCTAAGAGCCAGGCATTTGTGATTCTTCTGGAAGGACTGCTACAGGGCTGCCAGACACCTACATGTGGCCTCTCCATGGAAAACACACGCCCCTTCCTTGTGGCATGGAGATCTAATTCCATTGTATTCTAGCCTCCGTTCTAGCTGCTTCACCCAGGTTCTGAGAGCCACGAGTGCCTCGTTACTTACTAGTATGTACCCCCGGAGATGTCCTCGGCCAGTGACTGACAGCTGTGGAAACAGGAAAGCCTAGCTCCGCTGCCTGCAGTTGGGATAGAGTCTGAGGTATAATTTACACCCCAGGACTCCCTGCAGGATGAGGCTTAGCCCAGGACTTGGCCTGAAATTACACCCTTAGCCTTGTCTCCCTTCCTGTCCTGCTCCCCATTCCTTTTCTGGATTCTCAGGAATACTTCTTCATAAATCACTCACCGCATCCTTGACTCAGGGTCTACTTCTAGGGAACCTGAAGGCGTTTCCGATCATTCGCGACTGAACAGGTTGCCGCATGACCCGCAGTGCCTGGCGGGGAGGGGAATGGATTTCTCAGCCCCCACTGAGTCAAGCAGCAGTGTATGTGGACGTGCTCAGACGGATGGGCTGTGACGGGAAGTGATGTGTGCTACACATCGCTCGGCTCTCAAGAACCATCACGTCATCACAACTGCTCCTTTCTCCGAGAACGGCCAAGATAGGGGCTGCTCCTTTAGCCTGGATCCCAGAACACGACGTGCAAAGCAAAACCACAGCGGACACACCGTCAGTAAGTAATGTGAGCAAGAGTACACCTTTATTATTGTGAGACGCTGGGACTTGGGGTGCTGCTGCAGCATAACCTAATGGGTATGTTACAGGCAGGGTAGCGTACCAGTTACGAGCATGGGCTCTGGAGTTAGACGGCCTGGGGTCAAAGCCAAGCGCTACCACTTGCTCTCTGTATAACCTTGGTCAAGTTTATTTAGCTGAGCCTCAGTTTCTCCATCCAAAAAGAAAAAGGGAAAATTAATGAGAGCCACCTCATAAGGTTATTGTGGAGATCAAATGAGTTAACACATATAAAGTGTTTCATTAATGCCTGGCACATAGTAAATGCTTAATAATTATTAAGTAAAGTGAACTATAATTATGAGTGATAGCTCATCCCCAAGTTTACAACGTTTTCTCCCACAACCCCTGAGCGTGCTGGTTGTCTCCCCAGCACCCAGCCTCAGTTTCTACTTGGGGATCTATGTGAATCAGGTTCTGGGGAGACAGGAAGAGACAGACAGCCAGGAGTGTGCTGGTGAACCGGCCCCGGCAGGGGCGGAGGGCAGCCCGTTTCCACGGTTCAACAACGGGCTTGCAAAATCCTTGAGTAGCTGCAAGCCCAGGGGCGCAGCTCCTCGCCCCTCCTCCGGCCACAACGGAGGGGACGCCGCTCCCACCGGCGAGAACCCCGCGCTTCTGCAGCTGGAATCGGCATAAACTTCCCAACATGGATTAAATCGAGCGTTTCCATGGGAAGCCAATCCGAGGCAGGACCATGTAGATTTAAAAAAGAGACGCGAATCCTTCACCTCGCAATGGGTATTAAATGTCATTTTGGACAATGAGCTTCTTCATTATTCAACTGCATACTCCCTGGAAAGGTGCATTTTATACAAACAGGCGGTAACTTCTTTATTCTCCCGACCGTGTTCTCACGGCACTTTCCATCCGGGCGAGGAATTCGGAAAGAGATGTGGGCGAGCAGCTCTGCACAGGTTTGGGGGGCGCAGGGCCGGGCGACCCAGCGAGCTGGGTTTTCCTGTGGTTTTCTCACCGCAGGGTCACCGGCAGCAAGTGGGGGCGTCCGGGACGCGCGAGGGCGGGCCCTCCACCCCCGGACGCGCCCCGCGGAGGCGGGCGGTGCGGAGACGGGAAGCGCGCGCCGGGCTGGCGGTCGGTCCGCAGGCGCCGTGGCGAAGGCCGTTTCAGCGCCGGGCGGCTCTCACGGAGCCCAGCCCCGCGGGCGAGGAGCGACGCCGCGGCCCCTCTCCCACCGCCGCCGCCCGCGCCGCCGCTTCCCAGCGGCCCCTGCGGCGGGCGTGGCCCCGCTTCCCAGAATGCCCCGCGGCTCGGTCCGGGGCGGCGGCCGCGGCGGCCAGGGGTCCAGCCCGGGCATGTCCTGGAGGCCGGGACCGGCCCCACGGTGGATGGTGCCCGCCCTCCGGCCACCCCCTCCCCTGCGTGTCCCACCCGACCGTCGTGCACGTGTGGGCACCGCACACCGGGCGCAGGTACCTCAGCTCAGGCGACAGCACAGCGGGCTTTCGGCCGAATGACAGCCATCTCCCCACGGAGCAGAGCCCACGCTCCCGCACACGGAGCATGCGCAAGGCACGGCACATCTCGGCGCCACGCGGAACACACACACACACACACACACACACACACGCACACGCACACACACACACGCACACACGCGCGCATGGCCTTCGCGCTGCTCGCCGAGGACATGAGCACATCCCACACACACCAAACAGCGCACACAGTGCACCGCTTGCACACGCACCGCAAACGCCATGGATTTTGCCAAGAGACCACGGGTCACCCACACGCGGGGTTGGACGTCACACGTGGAGTTGGACGTCACACACGGATTAGACGTCACACAAGCACCACAACACACTGTCCCCTCCTGACATGATTGGCGTGTGCACATTCCACCCCACACCAGACACAGGATCTACACGGACCTCCCCGCCGAAGCAAACACGTTCACTGCGCACACACGTCATGCACACATTCCCACATCCAGGAGGACACACCACACCAGCCCTACGCACGTGGACGCAGCCGAGAAACACATGCAAACGTCACGTCTTCACACACTCAGTGACATACACCCAACACTTAAAGCTGTGTCCCTGCGTGTCCACACACCACTGCTCGCAGGCACGAAGCACACAGTGCTCACCCTGCACACAGACACCGCAGCAGACAAAACCACCCCCCGACCCACACCCTCGGTCACCTAGGCGACCAGCCGTCTCCCGCTGACAGTCCTGGTCCTGGGAAGCCCCTCAGCCCCAGGCAACCAGGGCAGTAGGCACCCCACGCATTATTCAGATGAACCTGGCCTGGACCCCGAAGTCTGAGCAGGCCTGGGGGCAGGAAGAGGGGCCAGAACCTGGGAGCCCAGGAGCACCACTCCCCTCCCCCACTCCCACCTCGTGTGTAGGGGCAAAAGCAGGCAGGGAGGAAATGTCTTTAACATGAAGTTGCTGGCAGCACCTTCCAAAAAGAGAAGAGGCAGCGTGGCCTACCCACACCTGACATGGGGACTCACCCTTGCAAAGCACTTTTACTGAACGACCTCATCTGATCCGTGGGAAACCTGCCAGGTCGGTGCGAGGTGCTGGTCTGACACCGATGCCAGGGCAGCACCGGCACCTGCCTGCCGCCACTCAGCACAGGTCGCAGGCAGAGGAGTCTGGGGGAAACCCGCTCTCCGTTCTCCCCACCCAGGCTCCCCCCTCCTGCCGGCTGTCTGCACAGACCCTCCAGCCCCACCCTGGCTGAGACGCCTTGGCTAGAATCAAGAAGCCACCTGTCTTGAGCCACCACCTTCAAAAGCCTTTCATTCCACCCTAATGGGGCACGGCGCCCGGGCTGCCCCACCCTCGGGTGGATTAGGCCTCCACCTCCCTGTTAGGGTGTAAAGTACATCAAAAGAGTTCCCTCTACCAAAACAGCTCTCGCAGGTCCTGTCTGGTGGCTGGAAATCACACCCGGAGAGACAGACCCTTTCTGGTAAAGGCTCTGTGCCTCGGAGGCCCCTGCCCACAATTCACCTGTATCCCCGGGAGGGACTCCCACACTGAAGCCTCCGGTGCCCTAGCTGGCATCGTCTCCTCTGTTTCTCTGCCCATTGCAACAGGCATTGCCTAATGCCCCTCCTGAAGGAATTGCACGGTTGCAAGTCCCGTGAGAATGGGGAACAGGAGGGGGGGTGTGACTGAACAAGGGTGTGAGAAGGGTGCAGGGTGATTCTGACAGGGGAAGACAGGATGGTAGACGGATGGGGACACGCCATTGGCAAGACTGGAGGAGACCCTTATCTCTAAGGAGGAAGGCCGAGGGAATGCCATGAACTTTCCAGAGATGCCAGGGAGCAGAGGGTCCAGTTATAGGGTGGGCATATGTGGGGGGTGGAGAGGCCAGTGGGAGGGGGCTGTTTGTGGGGGACACTCTGGTGCATGGCTGGCAGCACCCTGGGCAGGACACGAGCAATCACGGGTTATTCCTCTGAAAGCTGCCGAAGAAAATGTAAGAACATGGGAAAATGTTTGCGATGTGACGATAAGTGAGAAAAAGATTACGAAACAGGACATAGCGAGGGATCCCTATGTTGTAACACTGGCTGGAGAGACACCAGCCGCCCGCTGCTAGCCCTGCCGCCGTGAGGGTGACTTGCATTTCTCCTTGGAGTCTGCCTGTGTATTCCAGATTTTCTGTAATGAACTTGGAGTATGATTTTTGTACATATCAGAAAGCATTATTTTAGCAGAAAATTAATTGACTATTTAGATTGACTATTGAAATTTTAGAAGAAAATTTATTGAATGCTTCTTAAATTCTACAGTTTGGGCACCACACAAGGTGCAGAGAAATGGAAGCCGTGGCCACTGCTCTCAGATTGCCCTGGAACCCAGTCCTGGCCCCGGGTACAGTTCTGGGCACAGGAATGTGGCCTCTGCCTGGGTCAAGTCCCTGACCGGCAGCTTCCTGGCTGTGTGACCTGGGCAAGTAAGTGCCTTGACGTTTCTGTGTTTTGGTTGCCTCATCTGCAAAATGGGAAGAAGAAGAATAGCATCTGTAAGGATTCGTCGAGCTCATACACATGAACACTTAGAAGGGCACCTGGCACTGGGTAATCACGACCTCAGTGTTAGCTGTTGCTTATTAGTGGTTAAGAGCTTTGCCTCTGGAGTCACCCTGTCTCGGTTCAAATCCACGTTCTGCTCAGTCTGGCTTAGGCAGGGATTTCATCTCTGTCTCTACCTCAGTCTCTTAATCTTTAAGATGGGGATGAGGCCCTGGCTGGGTAGCTCAGCTGGTTAGAGTGTTGTCCTAATATGCCAGGGGTCAGGGCACATACAAGAGGCAGGCAATGAATGCATAAATGAGTAGAACAACAAATTGATGCCCCCCCTCCCTGTCTCTCAAATCAATCAATAAAAATAAATAAACAAATAAAATGGGGATGAAAGTAATGGTGCTTCATTCATAGAGTTGTTATAAAAATTAACTGAGATAAAGTATGTTACTTAGAAGAATGCCTGGCACATAAAAGTGCTCAATAAGTGAGAGCTGCTATAACACTAGTTATTATTAACTAGAGGCCCAGTGCACGAACTTGTGCAGGGGTGGGGTCTGGCCAGCCTGGCCCCAATCAGGGCGGATCGGGGCTGAGCCTCTTGGGAGGAGGAGATGGCGGGAGGTTGGCTGGCAGGCCCGCCCCAACTGAGGCCAGATCAGGGCTGGGACAGCTGGGGGTAGAGGGGAGGGCGATTGGCAGTCAGCAGCTGGGGGAGGGACCATGGGAGGTTGGCCCGCCAGCCTTGCCTCTGATCGGAGTGGGGGGACCGATTGGGGGCGGAGCTGACTTGGGGGAGAGGCTGCGGCTGATTGGGGTAGTGGGGGCGGATTGGGGGCAGGGCCAGCTTGGGGGAAGGGCCACAGGTGGTTGGCCGCCCAGCCCTGCCCTTCATAGGAGTGGTGGGGGCAGATCTGGGGTGGGGCCGGGTGCGGGGAGGGGCCGTGGGAGTTTGGCTGGCAGGTCCCCCTCCCCCCATTGGCCTGGTTTGCTGGCCACAGTGGGCGTCGTAGCGACTGGTCGCTCTGGTCCTTAGCGGCATTCTGGTCCCTGGCTTTTTATATATATATATAGAAGATCATTACTATTAGTATTGTAATATACTATACAGGTTAATACATAATATATATGTATGTATATATACTGTATGTATATATACTGTTTCTCTGGAGAACCCTAATACAGTAGGTCTGAATGTAAATTGTTTTTTTAAAAATATATTTTATTGATTTTTTACAGAGAGGGAGAGGTATAGAGAGCTAGAAACATCGATGAGAGAGAAACATCGATCAGCTGCCTCCTGCACACCCCCTACCGGGGATGTGCCCGAAACCAAGGTACATGCCCTTGACTGGAATCGAACCTGGGACCCTTCAGTCCGCAGGCCAACGCTCTATCCACTGAGCCAAACCAGCTAAGTCTTGGTGTATTTTTAGAAGCCAAACCGGTTAGGGCTGTAAATTGTTTTCTTGCTTGGAAAATATTTTCTTAGTGTGAATGACTTTTCACGATGTTAAGTGGCTGGACAGGGGTAGGCGTCCCAGGAGACCTCAGCAGGTCTTCTTGTCTCTCCCCACAACTTCTGAGCAGGCTGGGACGGCAACATTCAGTCACAAATAAGCTTTAGCAATGCGCACCCATCCCTCCTCCGTGACCACCCCCTCCGTGGAGTTAGCTGCGTTTGTAGTGGTGGAAGACTACAGACAGCCTAGATGCGCAAGCACACGACGGGGGCCTATGCAGCAGCGGGAGGCACTGGGCTTTCTCCGGGCTGGTGTGGAATGGCTTCCGCAGAATGCGAGTGGAAAAGCTCGGTGCCTGACGCCGTGTCCCCCTTTGGGCGGGTGGAAAGAATAGGTGCATCTTTGCTCACAGGTTCACGACCCCTCGCCCACCATTCCCAAGGCCGAACTCTCCGAAAGCCATAAGGTTTCTCTTTGGCGTGTGGCAAATTTACTTGATAGCAAAACTGGAGCTGAAAGGTTGTGCAGCCATTTGCAGTTTTTATGTATCCCCATTAGTGTGAACACCTCGCACCCCAGACCGAGGGTGACCAGTCGTCCTGTTCGCCTGGGGCTGAGGAGGTCCTTGGATGAGGGACTAGCAGTGCTCAACCCCGGACGATGGGTCACCCTACACAGAGCCGCCTGGGGTGTTACCTGCGTCTTACTACAGTCTGAAAGCTGACAGGTCTGGATCCTGAAAGCCCTCTGCCCCGAGCGCTTCAGATGAAGGAGTGTGGACTGTCTGCAAGGAGCCAGCAGCCAGCCAGTCTCTGGGAAGGAAGTGGGGGTTGGGGGTGGGGGGTGGGGAGGTGGGGGGTTCATTTTGCATCTTTTGACCGTGATCCATGTGAATGTATTATCTCTTCAAAAAATAAATACAGGAAATAAAGGAAAAGCAGAACTCTGCACTTTTGACTGAACTACAAGTGGAATTTTAAAGATTTTTGGAAAAAGAAGTCACTGTGCTGCTGTTATTGATGCTGTCAAAACAATATTTGTCTTTGGGATTCTGCTGACTCTGGCGCATCCTGTCCTGGGGCCGCTCCACCTTCTGAGCCCTGACTTGGTTGGCAGAGACTCGCTTTTGTTTTCTCAGCTCCGAGTTCGAGCAGGTCCCCCCGGAGCAGCAGGTGGACGGGCCCTGCTCCTGCTGCAGCCGCTGCCCCACGGCCCCGGTGACTTTTTCCTGGTTGGTATTTTGAAAAGTCAAGAACAGTCGCGCAAGACAAGTAGAGACAGGCTGGGTCAGCTGGCTGCCCGGGCGATATAATTAGCTGGTTCTCTCCAGCGTGAGTGGGAGGCTTGCTCCTCTGACACCCAGCGCGGCCAGAGGCTGATGCAACCAAAGGCAAGCCCGGGCAAGGCCGCTGAGCTGGGCGGCCGAGCTGTGGCCGGAGATGCTGATGCAGGGCTTGTGGGGAGGGAGGGAGGAGAGGGGGCTGCTCAGGGCTTCAGGAGGGGGGCAAAGCTGGCCCCCTGCTCACTGGGCCTGAGCTCCCTCCTCACCTATTCCCCAGGGTCTGCTGAGAGCTTCCGAAGGTGAGAGGGGCCCCAGCACCGGTGGACTAAATCAGGGTTCCCAAAGCTGAGAGGGGGCGGGGAGGGATTTTTCAGAATAGCGCCCTCGCCCAGTTTTACTTCAGTAAGTTCAGATAGAACCAGAACGTGGGGTATGTTTTTAAAATTGTGTTAATTATTATTTAAAATGATATGAACTATTTTTAAAAATGTATATTATGAGAAACAAGCCTACCTTGTACCCCAAGACGGGCGGGTTTTGCCCAGCATGACTCAAGGGGGCGCTATCCACAGTGACGCAGCGGTGCTGGCGGTCCCTGCCGGTGGCCCCCAGCGGACCTGCTCCTCTCTTGGGGAGCAGCCCCCCACTGTTTGCGGTGCCCCCTTCCAGGGAAGCCAGGTGCACGTAGGGCCAGAGCACTTTGCACAAGGTCCCTTCCCCCCAACTCTCTAGGGTGAGAACCACTGCGCTAGGGGAAGGGGGCCCAGTGGAGGGGGTTCAGGCATCTGCAAGGTGCCCCGAAGGCCTGGCCTTCCCTGCGGTCTCCCCCTCCCACCCCCCACAGGTCTAGGCTGGCTCCCCTCTCTCCTCCCCGCCCCCATCAAGAACCCGTCAGGGTCTGTGTACCCGCATTTGGGGCAAGGAAAGGCCTTCCCTTCGAGTCCTCCTGGGCCCCAGCAGCTGTGCTGATGGGCGTGTGAGGAAGGGGTTTCCTGCACTCAGAGCAGTGACTTCTCGCGGGCTTTCGTGTTGACTTGTGAAAACAGAGCAAACCTTGTCCCAGAGGGAGGAACGGCCCTGCTGTGTGTCCTGGTTTCCTCCCTTGGAGCTGGGGGAGCGTCACATCCACCTCATTCTCTCCAGCCTCTCTGGGAGGCTGGAAGGTCACGGATATGAAAGCGCCCATTTTATGGAAACGATACTGAGCTCGGGGCACCAAAGAAGCTGCATTTTCAGAGAGACACATCCAGCAGGCTTAAGAGGGGGCGCCCACGGGACCCAGGACAGTCCTGCCGAGGCAGCCCTCCGGTGCCCCGTGGCCAGAGGGGCCCTGGGACTCCCTGCACCTCCTCTTTTGTCAACATGCGTGGTTACAGCACCGACCTGTTACAAGACGAAGTTGATCACGGCGTTTCCTCCCAGCGGTCAGTGCCTCTGATGAACAGAATGGCCCGAGAATCCCCTATTAGCCACGTGGGTGATTCCAGCATGAACAGAACCCGCCTGGTCCCACAACGCGGAAGAAGCGCCAAAGGTGCACCTCATTCGCCTGGCCGGAGTGGCTCAGTGGCTGAGCATCGACCTATGAAACAGGTGGTCACGGTTCGACTCCTCGTTTGATTCCCTGTCAGGGCACATGCCTGGGTTGCCAGCTCGATCCTCAGTGTGGCGCGTACAGGAGGCAGCCGATCAACAATTCTCTCATCATTGATGTTTCTCCCTCTCTCCCTCTCCCCTCCTCTCTGAAATCAATAAAACTATACATTACACACACACACACACACACACACACACACACGACGCCCCGCCTTCATGCATACTCGGCATGGCCCGCTGGGGATCTATGTAGCTACACCATGTCTCCAGATAAAACTCTCCAGAAGGAAGTCGCTGTGAAACTCAAGCCACTGGACTTAACAATCAAAACGTGGTTCAGGAACCCACGGGCCAAATTGAGGAAGCAGCAGCAGCAGCAGCAGCCACGAAGGCAACCACGTCAGATTCCTCCAGCCAAGAACGAGCCCCTTGCCCCCAGCGCCAACCAGTCCTTATTCTTTTCCCCTGTAGCTTCAGATTCCTATAGCTCCCTTCCACCTCAGCCCTCGGGCCCTGCCAGGTGGGCCTGGGGCTCTCTCATCACTGACACCCCACAGCGCAAGCTCCTCAGTTAGAGAGGCGGGGGCCCCAGTTCTGGCTCTGAACGTGGCTGCCCATGGCATCGAGCATAGATCTGGGCCGTTTTCCTGATGAGGACGAACTACCCGGCTCTGCTTCCCACTGTCTATCGGTATCCATCACCGCAGGCCGCAGCGGGAACAGGGCTCTATCTTAGCATCTTGGCGATGCAGCTTTAGGTCTGTTGCTTGGACAAACCTCATCCAGTTGATAAGCGGAGGCCATTCAGCCTACCGCTAGAAGCAGCCTGAAATTCCAGGACCCCCCCAGAATGGTGGCCTTTGGATATCTCTGATCAAACTACTAATACATACCAGATTGTACCGGAAAAAAGATATTGCCGTCCAAGAGCACCCTGCATATGGTGGCACTGTTCCTGTGGGGGCCATGTCCAGACACTCGGCGGGAAACAACTCCCGTGGAAGGAGGAGGGGAGGAAGGGCTCTCCTCTGCCTCACTCCCCCGCTGAGGCAGAGACGGCCAGCAAGCCTGTGCCCATCACAAGCCTATGCCCCCACCCCGGGACTGCGTGGACCCTTGCGTCTAGGTGGGGCCACATGACAAGTTCCTGGAGGGAAGGTGGGTGGGAGTTGGCAGGTGTGAGGAAACCACGCCTCCTGCACGCCCCCCTCCCTCCGGCTGGAGGCAGAGGTCCCGGGGCCCTCAGGACGTGGAGCCACAGGATGGAAAGTCCCCTCGGCCAGGGAGGTCAGCCCCTCGGCCACCAGAGCACCTCAACTGTCTTCAGATGTGAGTAAGGAATAAACTCCTCTTGGGCTACCGCTGAAATGTGGGAGTTTACAGTGTTACCCCCAACTAGTTAACACATAGCCCTGCTTTCTTCCTAAGTCTGGCCCTGAGCTGCGGGCATTTACCCAAGAGGAGGCTTAGGCAATCATTCCTCCCAGCAGGGGGCAAGGTTGTTAGAAACCACTGCGAGATGGGGTGGGGGAGGGAACTACCATCTCTTCCCTGGCTCCCCTCCAGTGGGGCCACCGGCATTTGGGGCTTGGGGTTGCAGCTGTTGCATTTCACAGTGGCTCTGGTGGCATTATGAGCACGTGTGTCACTCAGAGCTATTCTAGGGAAGCAAAGACAAGGGCAAGCAGCTGATGGGGGGCAGGGGAGCAGAGAGGGGGAGGCCACGGCCGGAGCCCTGGGTCTGCCCTGACTCTGCCTGTGTCACCATGGGGCCTCCATTCCCCCCTGTAGTGTGAGTCTGAAACACCTGTCCTGGATGGGGGCAGAAGGGGTGAGAGGTGAGGAGTGAGATCCTGGACCCGAGATCCTGAAAGCACTTTGTAAGACTCCACGCTGCCATGCAATCAGAAGATCCAAACCCAAGGGCCTCAGAACTTTGATGTATGTGGGACTTTTTCTTAGGAGGGGCTTAAAAATCATTAGTTAGGGAAGAAAACAAACAGGAAGAATGCATAATTCCTACTCTGCGGGGATCATCCAGAAGGCTGTTCTGAGCTCCTCGCCTGGGGAGAGGGATGTCTTGGGGTCTTTGAAGGCCAGCTCAGAAGACTGGGCAGTGTCTGTGGGCAGTTGCCCTTGCCACCAAATGTCTGCTCCCAGGTGTCACAGTATCTGCAATTCCACCATTAGTGCTTCATTCCTTTGGATTCCTTTTTGTCCCTCCACAAAAATGCAAGCAATGATAATCCCTAACCTGTGTTCATGCTCTAGACTTATTCCAACAATCCTGAAAGAGACAGATAGACAGTGAGACCCAAACACTAGGTCAGCGGTTCTCAACCTGTGGGTCGCGACCCCTTTGGCGGTCGAACGACCCTTTACAGGGGTCGCCTAAGACCATCCTGTATATCAGATATTTACATGACGATTCATAGCAGTAACAACATCACAGTTATGAAGTAGCAGCGAAAATAATTTTATGGTTAGGAACTGTATTTAAAGGGCCAGAAGGCTGAGAACCACTGCGCTAGGTGTGAGGCTTCTCCAATCACTTTTCTCCTAAGGGAAGGATTGTGAGGGCAATTCTACTCCTCGGTGTACACCCAAGAGAAGCTCTTGCACATGTGCCCGAGACACACGGGTAAGAACAATCACAGCAGCCCTCTGTATAATAACGCAAAATTGGAAATAACCTAAGTGCCCATGGACAGGAGAAGGGATCGCTGGACGTTAAATAACAGTGAACATGACTGAGCCCTGTTTTCATAACATACGGCTGCATAACAAACCAAAATATAGTGGCAGACACACCATTTTCTTGCTCACAACCCTACAATTAGGCAGGGGCTCCCTGGGGACGGTTGGTCCCCACTTCATGTGGCTTCATCTGGGGCTGAAAGATGAATCCTCATGATGGTCCCACTTGCCAGCTGGCATGTCGACGCCGGCTGCCAGCTAGGAGATCAGCTGGGCCTATTCCGGGGAGGCCCGCCGGTGTCTTGCATGCGGCCTCTCCCTCCATGTGCTTTCTCCCAGCATGGTGGGCTCAGAGCAGTCACACTTCTCACAGGTAGCTCCAGGCCCTCAGGAACGCAGAAGCAGAAGGTGCTAGGCCTTCTCAAGGCTTCAGCCTGGGATGGCCACCGGGTTACTTTTGCCCCATTCTGTTGGCTGAAAGAGATACAAGCCAGGCATATGCAGTGGGGGTGGGGGGCGAGGGGGACACAACGACAAAAGAGTGTGAATACCCAGAGGTACACTGCATTGGGTGCCACAGACTTCCACAAACCACCACCACCACAGCCACATGGCTAAAGCTTAGGTAGGTTATGCCCCAGTAACAAACAACCTCCACATTTCAGTGACTTTCACACAACAAAGGGTTACTTCCTTCTCACGCACATATCCCACACAGGCTGGTGGGGTGCTCTGCTCCACACCGTCTCTCAGGACCCCAGGCTGGTGGAGGCACCGCCATGTTGAGATGAGACCTCACTTTGGCCACAGCCATGGAGGACAGGACTGGAGAACTTCACGGGTCTCAGCCCCAAGGAGACAATGTCACTTATGCTCACATTTCACTGGCTAGAACGGGTCACATGACCCTGTCTAACCTGCTAGGGAGTGCTGGGAAATGTAGACGATGAGCCCGTAGACAAATGGGTGAGGATGACTATGGTGCCCACATGTGACAAAACTATTGAAAACAAAGGGAAGTTCAACATAAGATTCAAGGGAGTGTTTACGTCGAGGTAGGGAAGGGAGGGGTCAGGATAGGAGGGAAATTCACAGGAGGGCGTCGGTGATTTTTAAAGACACCGACGTCTAATCTCAGAGTGCAGGCTAAAAATGGCCCTTCTGTAAATATTCAGCCGAGGCTGCTGGGCCTCCCAAGTACAAAGATGAATAAAATACGGGCTCATCCCCTGCAGGTTCCCAGCTCAGGTGATGCGGGGGGGCACGCTCACCCAGCAGGCGGCAAAGCAGAGTGGAGTGGATTGTTCGCCAGGAGCTCCAGGAGCCACGGGCACTCTGGGAAGGCCTCCCGCCAAAGGGTCATGTAAGTTGGGCCATGAAGGATCAATAGGAGTTCAGTCAGTGGAGAAAGGAGTGAAGGTGGTGTCGGTTGGTCAGGAACAGTCATTCCAGGAAGAGGGAACCATATGTGTGGGCCCTTCACTCCTCAGGGGGCCGTATCCACTGTATTTCCTCACCACCTTCTAGTCCCTCAGTGATCTGATCAACTCATTCACACTAAGCTGTGCCACCCAGAACCCTCCACAGGACCCCAACTCATTCTCTCCACGGGGAGTGTTGGCTGCTAATGCTTACAGTCGAGTGCTTTCTTAGGAATCGGACATAGATAAGGGTCATGTGCCCCCCTACTCCAGCGGTAGCCACATTCAAATGACAGGAGGAAGCAGGGGTATAAGGCCCTGCCCCTTGCTTCAGGGAGCTCTGCAGGACCAGCCTAGCTCCAGAGCTCCCTATGGGATCAACCTCCAGCCTCCATCACAACCCAACTCCTCTCTCTCAGCTCAGTCCTGTTTTCTTTACACGGGTGTTGATTGCGCATGTACTCCCCAAGAAATATCCTTCAAGCAAATCTCCACTTCAGAGTGTGTATTCTGGGAAACCTACCAAAGATACTACTAAAGTACAAATGATTACTCAGTTTCAATGGATGCCTTCCTTTGTATAGCAATAATAATAACTAATATGCTAAGCACTTTGCCTATATGATCTTATTTAATAACTAGAGGCCCGGTGCACAAAATTTGTGCAGGGGGGGGGGGGCGGTCCTCACAGCCCAGCCTGCACCCTCTCCAATCCAGGACCCCTCAGGGGATGTCTGACTGCCGGTTTAGGCCTGATCCAAACCGGCAGTCAGACATCCCTCTTACAATCCTGGACTGCTGGCTCCTAATCACTCACCTGCTTGCCTGCCTGGTCACCCCCAACTGCCCCCCCTGCTGGCCTGATTGCCCCCAACTGCACCTCCCCTGCTGGCCAGGTTGCCCCTAACTACCCCCCCCCCCCCCACCGGCCTGGTTGCCTCTTACTGCCCCCCCCTGCTGGCCTGGTCATGCCTAACTGCCCCCCCCCCCACGCCTGGTTGCCCCTCACAGCCCCCGTGCTGGCCTGGTTGCCCCCAACTGCCCCCCGTCCCCCCCCATCCCCCCCCACTGGCCTGGTTGCTCCTCATGGCCCCCCTGCTGGCCTGGTTGCCCCTAACTGCCCCCTGTCCCGCCCCCCCCCCCCCCCCCCCCGCTGGCCTGGTTGCTCCTCATGGCCCCCCTGCTGGCCTGGTTGCCCCCAACTGCTCCCCCCCCCCCCCGCTGGCCTGGTTGCTCCTCATGGCCCCCCTGCTGGCCTGGTTGCCCCTAACTGCCCCCTGTCCCGCCCCCCCCCCCCCGCTGGCCTGGTTGCTCCTCATGGCCCCCCTGCTGGCCTGGTTGCCCCCAACTGCTCCCCCCCCCCCCCCCGCTGGCCTGGTTGCTCCTCATGGCCCCCCTGCCGGCCTGGTAGCCCCATGCAGCCTGCTGTTCAGTCGTTCGGTTCGTCCCTCACTAACACCCCTACCGGCCTGGTTGTAGGCAGCCATCTTGTGAGGGTGTGAGGGTTAATTTGCATATTACCTCTTTATTTTATAGGATAAACAGGATTCATGACAAAGGAATGAATTTCTCACGGTGAAATTTCAGGCTTAGCAAGGTGAAATTTCCAGCTTAGTGATGCCAGCTGGAAGTATTTGTGTAGCACAAATTTAGTCACAAAATTCTCTGCCTCACTGCGTGGTCAGTCCTGATCTGTATGCTGTACGCTGACCTGGGTAAGTCCCCAGTGGGTCAGGAGCAGCGGGGGTGGCGGGTGGGGGAGCCGTGTCTCAATTTCGTTCCTCCTTATCAACAACAACAAAGCAGGGCTTCTGCTTAGTAATGTAATACCTCTGTTCTGTCTCTTCTCTGGGGTCTCACTTCCTGGGAGCCAGTGTGGAGGTAAATTCCTCCGAAAACAGGCTGCCCGCTTTGGGGCGCCCGGGGCCTTTTCTGAGAAATGGTGACATTGTTCCCAGCACTTCCTCTCCCTTCTTGGGAAGTTCCTGCACCACCACTGAGTCCTCCTCACATCCTCCTTTTTCAGGCTTGGGCTTTCCACTTTTCCTTTCCATCCTCACCTCCCTGCCTGGGGGCCGGGGGAGGGGGGTGGGGGGAGTGGAGGGGGGGAGGGGAGGGGGGTCGGAGGGGGGGGGGGCAGTGTGTGATCTGGGCCTTTCTCCCCCAGGTTGAGCCTTGCCCCATCACTAAGACGCAGCTTTCTGAGAGCCTGCCCCCCGCCCTGCCTGCCCCCTGGCCCTCAGGAACATGCGCCAGCACGCTGAGACCTGGCATAGAAGAGGCTGATGGCTGTTTTGTCCAGGGGGCTGCCTGCTTTGGGTGGAAAAGGGGGGGTAATAGGAGACAGAAGAACCCCAGACCCCAAGGAGACCTTGGTCTGAGCTTTTCTGAACAGAATATGCAGTGTTCAGCATATTCCTTGGGGTTGGCTTGAGATCTGTTTTGTGTGTGTGTGTGTGTGTGTGTGTGTGTGTGTGTGTGTGTGTGTGTGTGTGTGTGTGTTTTGGGAGTCAGATCGCCTGTGTGACTTCTAACAACGTGCGCCTTTGCCCTCTCCAGGGTAGAGGTCCTCCTTTAAGAACATGCCTGGGTTCGCATTCACGTGTATGGTTGGGAGCAGTAGGGGCTTTTATAAATATTTGTTGAATTCTATTGTGGTGCTGGTGGTAGTGAGCTAGAAGTAAAAAAAAAACCCACACACAAGAAAACCGCACCACCACAACAAAAAAATCCTTCATTTCTCAACAACAACAAAAAGAATTATTTCATTGTGAAGCTCCAGGCCACAACACTGTAAGTCTTCAGTACAAGCTTCATTAAAATGTTTTCCCCCAAAGTAAACAGGCAGACAATGTCCAGCCTATTTGCAATGCCTGGAAGCCCAGGGGATTCAAGGCAGCAGGAGGATGTGCCGCCTTCTGTTGGATTTCTGACAGCCAGCCTTCGGGGGGCGGGCATGTGTGTGTGTGTGTTGGGGGGGAGGGTGCGGGCATGTGTGTGTGTGTGGAGGGGGGAGGGAAGCGAGAAGAAGGAGTGTTGTTCTCTCTGAGGTCAGCTGTGCGAGAGGAAGAAGACTGGGCATGTCTGGGCAGAGATTTCCAGACACTGAACAGCCCTCCATGTCAATAATTGTAGCTGCTCTAAGCCTGGATTTAACTTTCCAGTGGGATTTCGGTACAGATTTACACTGTTCCATGCAATTCTTTTTTTGAAATCAGAAACTGCAAATGCCTTAGGTGAAGGAAGGGGCAAAGATGGGGGTCCAAGGGGGGACAGGGTGTGGAGGTTGGTGGGAACATAGGGGCACCTCACTTGCTCTGCATCTGTCAGAAGCACCAGGGACACTTGCAGAATTGCCCTTCATCAGTGTCACCTCCGTAAGCTGCCTGGAAATGGGGGGTCCTGGGTGCTTCCCTCATTCTAGAGCCTCTGGAATAGAGAGGGCAACGAGCAGAGAACTCTGAGGGGAGGCAAAACGCCTGTGATCCAACTGTGGCCAGTTATTTGCTGCGTGATGTAAGGTCAGGAACTTCTCTGCCTCAGTTTCCCCAGCAGTGTGTGGGCTGTGTGTGGAACGGCCTTCTCTCCCTCCTAGCGTCAAGCCTAGGGCAGTCACAGAGGTTTCTTCTGTTGAGGGAGAGAGGGGGGTGTGGGGAGCGAGGGTCGGGTTCAGGGAGGCCGTGCAATGCAGGACTTGCCCGGGAGACAGGATGCCCTTTCGGAGAAGCGTCCCAGTTCCCTCCTGTTACGCGGCATTGCCAAGCACCCCTCTGCACCCCTTTAGTTCTGTGGGCCTCATCTGCGGAATCAGGGGCTTTGTTGGGGTGTCTGGGTCCCCCTGGTGCTTGGGGAGAGGCGCTGTGGTGAGGGATGGTGGGAATAGTGGTGGTACCATATGGGGCTTTTCTGGGAATTGCAGAATGAGGTGCATTATTATTAGTTATGGATTTTTATTTATTTATCAGGGTCAGAAAGGGGGCTTATCTTACCAGTGCCATCCCTCCTGGGGAGCGCCAACTCACTTCCCAACCAAAAAACCCCACATTTGTGGCTCAGTTTGTGGGGGAAATGGGCAAGCTCAGGCAGTTGGAGGGACCGGGACACAGGGAGGGACGTAGTGCTCCGCCGGGTGCAGGGGAGGGGCGGTGTCCCCGGGGAAGGCGGTGCCCGCGCTGTGGCCCGAGCAGCCGGTCCCGCCCCTGACAGTTTATAAACCGGCTGAGCGCCGGGCGGCGGCAGCTGAGGGCTGAGCAGCTGCTGGGGTGGCAGCCTGGGATCCGGAGCCGGTTCGATTCGCGAGACGCAGAGACCGTCGGAGGTGAGGGAGCCGCGGCACCTGGGACGGACCCGGGCTGGGCTGGGAACCCGCGCGTCTGTGTGCCCACGGGTGTGTGCGAGCTGTGTGCACCGGGGAAGGGCGTGCGTGGGCCTCGGGTTTGCGCGTGGGACGGGCATCGGGATGCGCCGGAGACCCCGGGCGGGGGGAGGGACGCGAGTGCGAGGGACCCGTTGCCACGGCCCTTTCCCTGGAAAGTCGGGGCGCGGAGGGCGTGGACGGGCGCGGCGGGCTCACGGAGCCGGTGAAGCCGCGGTAGGCGCCAGGCCGCCGGCGGGAGCGCCCAGCGCAGCAGGTTCCTTGGGACCCGCGCCCGGGCGGCTCTCGGGGGGGCCCCCCCCGCTCCCTCCCCCCCGCCCCGCCGCTGAGGTCGGGGTCCCGGCCGCCGTGGGGCCCGCCGCCCGCTGGGCAGTGAGGTCGCGGGCTGTGTCCCAGTCGTGGATCTGAGTCGGGCATGTCCCTTAGGGGCCAGCGAGGAGGTGACTCGCGGGGACCGGAGACTCCGGACCAGGGATGGGCCGGCGGAGTCCCGAACACCCCCAGGTGGCGGGCAGGGCGCCCACCAGGCCCCGGCCTCGCCCCGGCCAGGCCCGGCCCCCGCCAGCACAGTGACCCATTTGGCTGGCACCGTGCTCCCGGGAGGCCCGCCCCGCGCCCCAGAGCCGCGGCCCCGCGCGGGTGGGCGCGCTGCAGCCCGTCAATCGGGAAGCGCTGGGACCCACGCACCTCTCCCACCGCCGCCCGGCCCGGCCCAGCCTGCCCTCCGGGGCGACGGGGACCCCGGCCCGGCCTGCCCTCAGGGGCGACGGGGACCCCGGCCCGGCCTGCCCTCAGGGGCGACGGGCTGCGGGGCCGGGTGGGCTCTGCACAGCGGAGCCCTGGATGTGCGGTGTCGCCGGGTGGGACGCGGGGTGGGGTCGAAACTCGGAGGGTGAGGCTTTGCAGGGCGCTGAGTCAGGGGCTTGAGGAGGGACCCGGGCCAGCCCAGAACCCCCTCCCCGCCCGCCCCCGCCAAGGCCAGGGCTGAGCGCAGCGGGAGGGCCCTTCGGGTGCCGCCGCTCGTCCCGCGACCAGGTGGGGGCACTGGGCCTCCTCCCGGGAGGAATCTTGGAACCGGGTTTGGCACGTCAGGGCGTCCAGGCAGCGCCCGCCTCCCGCCCTCCAGTCGCGTTTCGGGGAGGACTTTCGGGCTGTTTTGTTTTCTTGGCTCCGGTCTATTTTTATTTTCCAGGGATCTGACTCAGCCGGGCTTTGGGCGTGGAGATAAGGTGGAGGGACCAGGTCCTGCGCGCCTGTGTGCGCGCGCGCGAGTGCGTGTGAGTGTGTGCGCGTGTGTGAGTGCGCGCGCGTGTGTGTGTGAATGTGCGTGTGTGTATGTGAGTGCACGTGTGTGTGTGTGTGTGTGTGTGTGAGTGCGTGTGTTGTGCGTGTGAGTGTGTGCCCGCGCTGTGTGCGTGTGAGTGACAGATGGCGCCAGAGCGCGCGGTTTCCCCGCAGCCGGCGGTTTGGGAAGCCCGGCTGGGTCAGCGTGACGTGTTCGCCGCCCCCCGCCCCGGCCCCCCTTCCTCAGCTGGGAGTGACGCAGCCGGAGTGGAAGCGGAGTTTTGGCGGGCAGGGAGCGCTTTGCAGGAAACTGACTCATCACGACTCCCTCCGCCGTCCAAGTCCCGGCTCGGCCCCCGCACCCCCGCCCCGCGCGCGATTTCCTGGAGGCTGGCGCCCCCTTCCGGCCCCGCCGCGAACAGCACACGCGTCCCGCGGAGTGCGGCTTCGCCCGCCTTTCCTCCCGCGGCCCCCCCAGGCTCATCACAGGCGGCCCCCCTCCCCGCCCTGCAACGGCCCCTACAGAGAGCCCCCCCTGGCTCAGCAGAGCTTACCGAGTGCTTCCTATTTACTCGGGAATTGAAACTGGTTGACGTCTAAGGCACGACGGCCCACGAAGAAGGGTCAGTTTCTTGTGTGTAAAACCAGGGCTCGCGTGTGAGTTTCCCCTGAGCTGGGAGTTACGATAATGGGGGCGAGAGCAGATTTCCATGGGGCCCTAGCTGAGCCGTAAGGGCAGGGGTGGTAGAAGAGAGGGTCGCTGCCTGGATTAGGGTCCCGTCCTCGCTCCTGGAAGCCAGGGAATATCCAGCTTCCAGATAGAGCCGCTCCACGTGCCCCGAGGCACGAGGCCTAGCATGTCCATGCCAGGGTCCCCGTGTGTCCCCTCTGTGTGCCCCTCTGGGGAACTGGCAAAGACTTGCTTAAATCCCCTTCAATTTGAATTAGGTTGGTCTGGGGAGGGAGGGGCCTATGGCTCTACATTTTGATAAAGCTCTCCAAGTCCTTCCAACCAGCCTTTCTGGGTGGGAAACCTTGAAATGAGTGAGGGAGCAGAGTTCAACACCAGAGCGCAGAACTCAGGGTAAATAGGCATGGGTTCGAATCCTGGCTGTGCTACCTGTGAGCTGTGTGGCCTTGGGAAAGTTACTTAACTTCTCTGAGCCTTGGTTACCTCTTCTGTAAAAAACAATGAACGCACCCACATTTTAGGAAAATTAGTATTTGGAAACTTCTTACAACAGCCCTGGCATGTAAGAATATACAAATAAATTTCAATCCTTGCCCTGAAGACAGTGGGCAAAGTTATTTGAAGGCTCTGCACTGTGTAACTACTCTCTGGGGCAGTGGCCTTTGACCATTTTTAGTTGTATGGTTTGGGGGCAAATCTCCTGTCTCTTCTGCCCTTTAAACTTGGTCTGAGGTCGCCAAGTGCCGCCCCTCCCCTATCAGCTGAGATGTGGGCTGCACTCATGGGGGGTGGGGGTGGAATGGGGAGCAGTAGGTGTGTCATGGGTCCAGGCTTCCTGTCCCAGGAGATCCCTCAGCAAAGCTTTTGCCTTCAGAGCCTGCAAATCAGGACTTGTCCCCAGGAAAAGCCAGTCCCTGACAATTTCGTGCAGCCGCTCAGCCCTGGAGTCAGGCCAGAGCAGGGCAGGGAGTGCCAGTGCTCCCTGAAGTGGGAGGAGAGGAACCGGGGAGACCGGCCGCCTTTAATTTTCTTTGCCTGCAGAACGGGTTCCTTGGGTGCAGACAACATGGGGCAGGGGCTTCAAGGCCGTCTAGACTTCAGTCACCATGGGCCTGGCAGGATGTGGCTCAGCCTGGGAGAAATCACAGCTCTTCCCTGCCCAGCCCAGCTCCTCCTCAGCCCCAGGCCACTCCTGATGACAACTCTGTGAAAGGCCCAGCCGACAGCACCTGTCAGCTGCTGTCTGGGTGGAGGTTCAGCCAGAGCTGAAGGCAGAGAGAAACAATCATACTTCTGTTTTCCAAGCACTTCTGTATACCAGGTGCTGCTCTAAGCACATTCTCTACTCAGTTAATCCTCACACCTGTCCTCTGAGATGTTTACTATTATCGTCTCCATTTTACCGACGAGGAAAATAGAGCCCAGAGAAGTTAAGCCACTTGTCCAGGGTCAACCAGCAGAGCCTGTGTTCCCACCCGGGCAGCCCTGCTCCATAGCCCTCGCTCTTAACCATGAGATACAGCCTGCCAACTCTCCGCCACCCGCCTTGCCTAGAAAGACGCCCTGGCCGTTTGCTTGCTCATGCTTCAACGGCCACCCTCTTTAAACTTCCATCGAGCCAGTTTTACAGTTGAGGAAACTGAGGCCCAGAACCATTAAGTGACGTATTCAAAGCTTAGATAGGAAGCAGCAAAGGTAGGCCCAGATCCCAGGTGTTTGCCTCCAAAAGTCCAGGGTCCTTGGAAGCGTTAGAGCGGGGTTATCCCACATGGGCATCCGGGAAGGGACTCAGGAGGCTGGAGGAGCTGTGTCAGCCTGTCCATTCATTGGGGAACCGACCTCCTGGCCAAGGCTGGGGAACTGGACTCGAAATTCACACGTACTTGGGGCATTCACACCCATGAGGGACACCTCAGGGGGGAAAGTAAATTGATTTTAGCTGATAATACCGGGTGGTAAACAGGCCCTTGATCCCTGACATTGCAATAAGCTTTGTTGACATAAGCTTGCCCTTTAGCTGCCCGCTCTCCCAGTCACCCTGGGGTGCCATGCTGGCTGAGCTCTGCCCCCACCCAGTGTCTGATGGTAGGAGGCTGGGGCCCTGTGGGAAGGAGGTGGTGGAAAAGCAGCTGGAAGGAGCCACAGTCACCCTCCCGCCTCCTGTGCTCGCAGGAAGCCCTCCCCCGAGCAGAGCCTGGCCCGTTTCCCTAGTGACCAGGGTGTTCCTGTCTCCCAGCTGCAGGCACCATGTCCGAGCCATCCCGGGATGCCCGCCCGATCCCCCGCGGCAGCAGGGCCTGCCGCCGCCTGTTCGGCCCCGTGGACAGCGAGCAGCTGCAGCGAGACTGCGATGCTCTGATGGCCAGCTGCGTGCAGGAGGCCTGTGATCGATGGAACTTCGACTTCGTCACCGAGACACCGCTGGAGGGTGACTTCGCCTGGGAGCGGGTGTGGAGCCTGGACCTGCCCAAGCTCTACCTGCCCTCAGCGCCGAGGAGGGCCCAGGACAGCCTGGGGAGGAGCAAGCGGTCCAGCAGCTCGCCTGCCTTGCTGCAGGGGCCAGCTCAGGAGGACCACGTGGACCTGTCACTGTCCTGCACCCTGGTGCCGCGCTCCCCTGAGCAGCCTGAGGGGTCCCCAGGTGGGCCGAGCACGTCTCAGGGCCGCAAACGGAGGCAGACCAGCATGACAGGTGAGGACAGACGCAGGGAGTGACACCGCAAGGGACCACGACTCAGGATTCGTGGCGCGAGGGCTGGCCGGTCATTGGGGGGGGGAAACAGGCTCAGAGAGGGGAAGTAACTTGCCTGAGGTCACACAGCCAGGACCAGCTAGCTATCCCTTATTCGGAACATTGATTGAATGCTAGCCCTTCACTGAATTCCTAGGGCGGATTTCACTTAGTCCTTGTAGCAATCCATGCGACGTTCTTGCCACCTGTTTTCAGGCAGGGAAGAGGTTCAGAGAGGTAGGTTTTCCTGAAGACCCACAGTGAATCTGCCACGAAGAGGAAAGTAATGATAGTAATTTCCTGGCTGCTCTGTCCAAACTAAACTCCCCTTCCCCCTATCACACACACACACTTCCGGTCCCTCTGCCCCGCCTATTTTGTTCTCTTGGCAATTTTTACTGTCAATAGCCGTTTCTTTATTTTGATATTGTCCGTCTCCCTGACTAGGATATTATCTCCACGAGAAACGGATCTGTGTCTCTCTTGTTCATGGCTGAATCCCTAGCACCTAGAATGGTGTCTGACACATAGTAGGCGCTTGATAAATGATGAATGAGCCATGTTGCCATTAAGCACCTACTAGGCCGGGCCTGGACCAAAGCCGTGCAGAGAGCATTCCATTTCATCCTTAGAGCAGCACACCAGCGTTACCCCCATTTACAGGCGAGGACACTGAGGCTCAGTGAGATGCAGCCAGGAATCCCTCAGCAGATCTGCAGCTGGGTCGGAACTCACAGGAAGGATGATGACGATAGCTAAGGTTACATGGCCCAGGCGCTGTGCAGAGCCCTTCCCGGGTGACCTGAAGGTGTGCGTAGAGCAGGGTGTCCCAGAGCTCGGAGGCACATGCAGCGCGCCAGCCACCAGCGCTGCTGAGCTCTCCACACGAGGCTAGTGTGACTGAGGAAGGGAACTTTTCATTTCATTTGGTTTTAGTTCATTTAAGTAACCACATAGCACTGGTGGCCACGGTTTTGGGCCGCTTGGGTTAGAGCAGGCCCAGGGATCCGGCCCCATTGTCACTCACATCTGTGAAGCGGGCTGCTGGGTGAACGCCCTGGGGGGCGAGAGGGGGGGGAGGTGCCGGAGTTCTTCCCTGTCCAGTCCTTGGCAGCGTGGGCGGGGTCGTGGCCCCTCGGCCATTGGCCTGGTTGGGTGGCTCTCGGTGGCCTCTCTCTCTCTCTCCTGGCCTGGCTGACCTCTGCTCTCTCCCCTTAGATTTTTATCACTCCAAACGCCGGCTGATCTTCTCCAAGAGGAGGCCCTAACCGCCCACGGGAAGCCTCTCGCTCCTGGAAACACAGCCTCCCGCAGGCCCGCTCTACACCTTGCGCCTCAGTCCTTCCGTTTGTGTGTCTTAATTATTGTGTCTGTTTTAATTTAAACTCCTCCTCGTGTACATAGCCTGATCGCCACCACCTTCCCACCCCGCCCGCTGCTGGCATTAGAATTATTTAAAGAAAACAGACAGCGGAATGATAGGCCTATTGGATTGCCAGGCATTTTTATTATGCAAACCACATATTATTTAAAGCCTCCTCATCCTACACTCACGATTTCTTCTCTCCCGGAGGTAAGGTGGGGCCGGCCTGACCCTCATCTGCTGGGTGGTGCTGGGGGGGGGGGGGGGGGCCTGGCTCCCTCTGTTCCCTGCTTCACTGACGGTATGAAATTCTGCTCCTTTCCTTCACTCTCAGACCCAGTTCCTTACCCCGAGAGAAGTAAAGAGATAGCACTTTGCAGGGGCCCAGCAGCGTGGGGGGGCGGGGGGGTGTCATCCAAACGTTGGCCTCCTGTAAGGGTGGCCACGCTGGAACAGGGGTGGGGACTGGCACCCTCCCGGCCCCTGCTACCCCCTCTGCCCTGTGAGGGCCGGCGGAGGCAGGATCCCGCAGCGAAGCACCGGCCTCCCCCACGCCCCTTCCTGCCCAGGCGCCCCGATTTTCCAGCCCAGGTCCCTCTCTGCTTCTCCCCTCCCCCTCTATCCTCTCCCAGCCCTGGGCAGCTGCTCTGGGGTGCCTGTGCCCCCAACTCAGTGGACTGAAGGGCAGGGTCTACCTCGGGCAGCTGGAGCAGTGGGGGCCCCTCCTCTCTGCCTGGGGGCAGGGTCTGGGTGGTCCGCAGGCCTCCGGGAGTGGCCATCTCTGAGAGGGATATGCGGGTGGGGGAAGCAGATGTTTCTTGGAGGGAGTGACACCTGCCCCTGGAACTCATCCCAGGGTCTCCCCCTCTGCGCCACCCTCTCGCATTCATTGCACTTTGAAAAGCAGCTGAGCAAGGAGTCAGCTGCTTGTAAACGGTGGGAGCGAGGCTGCGGATCGGCTCACGAGCGGGCTGACAGCGGGCCTGCAAGTCGTGTTATCTTTCCTGGTGCTGCACGCTGAGCCCCCAGAGGCGCCGAAGCACTTAGTGGGTCTGCCCCAACCCCTCACACCTCCTGTAACACCCTGTCCTGGACTGTACTCTCCTGTCTTTACTAGATTGTACACCTCTACAGGGCAGGGGCCCCATCCTGTATGGCTCTGTGTCCCTCACAGCCCGCCCCCCCCCCCATCCCCCAGTGCTGGATATACAGCAGGTGCTCAATAAATATTTCTTGGAAACTTTACTTGTAAATATACCTTGTTATTTTTAAGAATAAGTAGGCGGAGGTGGTGTGGGCTTTTTTTTTTTTTTTTTTTTGGTTGTTTTTATCATTTAAAAAATGAAGCATTTAAATTTAAAAAATGCAAAAAGCTTAGCCAAAGAAGGACTATCAGGCAGAAAAGGGACAAACAAGAACAAAATTTAAAAACTAAATCATCACACCCCTGCAAAGATCACCATTGTCAATATTTTGGTTTGCTGTGTGGTCTTTTTTAGTAAAGGACATATTGTAGCTTAACACCATTACTCACTGGGGAAATGCAAATAGAACCACAATCAGATACCACTAGGCACCTCCCGGAATGACTAAGATGAAAAAGGCTGACAATGCAAAGTGTTAACAAGGGGCCTGGCCAGTGTGGCTCCGTGGGTGAGGGTTGACCCAGGAACCAGGAGGTTTGATTCCCAGTCAGGGTACAAACATGCCTGGGTTGTGGGCTTGACCCCCAGTAGGGGGAATGCAGGAGGCAGCCGATCAATGATTCCCATTATTTATGTCTCTCTCTTGCCCTCTTCCTCTCTGAAACCAAAACATTTCTTTTTTAAAAAGTACAATGTGTTGACAAGGGTAACTGGAACTCGTATACCTTGCTGGTGGGAATATATTTCAACTACTTTGGAAAACTAGCAATAGCTTCTACCGATGCCTTACCTCACGACCCAGGAATTCTAATCCTGTGTTTGTTTTCAAGAGAAATGAGTAGATTTCCACCAAGAGATATGGCCATGGCAACATTATTCTTAACAGACCCCAACTGGAAACAACCTAAATGCTCATAACAGGAGAGTAGCTACGTCGATTGTGTATCTTTCTATAGTGGAATACTATACAACATTTAAAAAAAAAGTATTTTTACATGTGTGCTCTGATTATCTATATACTGGTGACCCGGATTCGTGCACAGTGAAAGGATATTAATTAGAAGGTGGCCCCTGGGGTGGGACTGGGCAAGATGGGCTGGACACGCCCCAGAGCAGTGATGGCAAACCTATGACATGCGTGTCAGAGGTGACACGTGAACTCATTTCTTTTGGTTGATTTTTCTTTGTTAAATGGCATTGAAATATATAAAATAAATATCAAAAATATAAGTCTTTGCTTTACTATGATTGCAAATATCAAAAACTTTCTATATGTGACATGGCACCAAAGTTAAGTGAGGGTTTTTCAAAATGCCGACACGCCGAGCTCGAAAGGTTCGCCATCACTGCCCTAGAGCCAGCCTCCGCAGTCCCTCACCAGCGTCTGCGGGGTGAGTGGGGTCCCTCCAGCAGGTGGGGTCCCGCAGCCTGGCTCGCAGGGATCGGGCCGAAACGGCTCTCCGACATCCCCCGAGGGGTCCCGGAGTGCCAGAGGACACGCTGTGAACTTGCTGAACGCACTGGGCGCTGCTCATCCCCGGGCAATCCGGCTGCCACATGAACAAGGCCGTCTGCAAGGGCAGCGTCACAAAACCGCAACAGCCAACAGTGAGCATCACCTGCCTCACATGGCTGCAAATGTTCCTTCCATATGGTTTATCGCCTGGAGTCCTTACAACGTCCCCACTAGGAGGGCACTGCTATCGTCTGGATCTACAGATGAGGTCACAGGCCTAGGGGCTGGTGGGAGCCAGGACACCCTCCCTGATGGCCCGGGTCATGCCACCTGCTCCATCATCCAGAAAGGGCAGTGCCTCGCCCAGGGCCACACCGCCGTGACGATTCTAAGAGGAGGCTCTCGGGGACCTGTCTCCTCCTGCGGCCTTCCGTGGTTTTGGATGGAACTCCGGTTTTCTCGGTCTTATGTAAACTGTGCTCTATAAACGCAGCTTCAAAACGGACTCCCTGGCCCGGGTTCCGCTGCGTGGCCAGAGCCCCAGCTGGAGGCAGGGACCCAGGTCTCCAGGTTTGCACCCAGCTTTTGCCGCCGAACCCCAGAACAGGGAGTATCTTGCTTCAGGCTTCACTAGACTAGGAAGTAGTTCAAGCATCTTTAGGGACTTGAAAATTCATGAGTGCGAAAACTCATTCATTTATTAAACGGCCTCATTATTCGTTAATTCAGATTTTGTAAAAGGCAGCTTCTCAGCTCAGAGTTTTAGGTCCAGCGACACCGTATTTTAAAATTAGCTCCACGGTTTCCAAAAAGGCCAGGATCTGACTTTTTCTTAGTGCCTCGTTAGGTACACCTGCCAGTTGGCTGAGGGCGGGTGTTCCCCTGGGGCCGGTGGAGCGGGTGAGGCCAGGCCGAGCACTCTGGGCTGTGACGTCAAAGAACGCTGGGGCCCCCACCCGCTCGGTGCGGGCAGGGGTAGGGGCAAGCGCACTGGGGGTGGGTCTTAACAATCTAAGCTCACTCTGTTCAGAGAGAAGCCAGAGTCCCCCACTGGAGAGAAAAAGCTCCGGGATTTGTCTAAACCCAGCGGCAAACTCTGCTGGCCTACTTTCAGAACACGCCCCGCGTTCAGCCACCTCTCATCACGCCACCGCTGCCGGCCCGGTCCCAGCGTCACTCCTTGGCTGGGTCATTTGAGCAGCCTCCTCGCTGGTCCCCCTGCTTCCGTCTTTGCCTGGTGCAGTCTGTTCTCCACAGCGAAAGCAGCCAGAGGGATTCTTTCAAAACCTGCATTGGACCATGTCATCCTCCGATGGCTTCCATCTCATTTAAAGTAAAACCAAGTCCTTGCATGACCTACATTTAGGTCCTACTGTCTGCTCCCTCTGACCTCATCTCCACTCTTCCCTCCGTGACCTGCTCCAGCCACACTGGTGTCCTCACTGTTCCTCATCGCCACAAGGCAAGCTCCTGCCTCAGGGCCTTTGCACGCACTGTTCCCTCTCCCTGACACCCTGCTTCCAGGTCTTCTTCCTCACACACTCGATTCCAGGGCCACCTCCCCAGACAGGCCCCGGGCACCCCCTCTAAAGCTCACCGCCCACCATTCCTTCCTCTACTCTGCGTTACTTTCCCTCAGACACTTATTGCCACCAGACCGTGTATTACACATGGGTATTTTTTTTTTCTGTTTTCGTTTCACTTTTGTATCCTCGGTGCCTAGCACTGGGTCTGGTACGTATTAGGTACTCAAAAATATTTACTTATTTAAAAAAAATTCCTTATTTACTCTAATAAAGCCACAGAAACTCTGGGTATCAATTTCCTCAGTGGTAAAAAAAAAAGGGATAAAAGGATGGTTGTGAGAATATATATTTATTTAGAGGTTAAATTTATTAATTTTGAAAGCCTTTTGTTTTGAAATCATCTCAGACATACAGAAAAGCTTCACAATAGTAAAACAATTCCCATATACTCTTCACCAACAGATCCTCAGTATTAACGTTTTACCACCATTCCTTCATCATTCCCTCTCTCCGAATATCTACAAATTATTCTTAAATATATTTTTGAATGTGTAATGTACAAAGATGATTCAAAGTAAACAATGAAACATAACTCTCTCTCCTTCATTCCAACACTTCTCTTCAGCCCAACTGCTACCAATATATTCTGTCAGAAATATTCTTTTTTTTAATTGAATTTTTAGGGTGACATTGATTAATAAATTTATATGTTTCAGGCGTACAGTTCTACAATACATCAGCTGTATATTGCATTATGTGTTCACCACCCCAAGTCAAGTCTCTTTTTATTTATTTATTTATTTATTTATTTATTTATTTATTTATTTTATTTTATTTTTTTTAAATTAAATCTTTATTGTTCAGATTATTACATTTGTTCCTCTTTTTTTTTCCCCCCATAACTCCCCTCCTCCCAGTTCCCGCCCCACCCTCTGCCCTCACTCCCCACCCACTGTCCTCATCCATAGGTGCACGATTTTTGTCCAGTCTCTTCCCACATCTCCCATACCCCTTTCCCCCCCAAGACTAGTCAGTCCATTCCCTTTCTATGTCCCTGATTCTATTATAATCAACAGTTCATTCTGTTCATCAGATTATTTATTCACTTGATTCTTAGATTCACTTGTTGATCGATGCATATTTGTTGTTCATAATTTGTATCTTTACCTTTTTCTTCCTCTTCCTCTTCTTAAAGGATACCTTTCAGCATTTCATATAATCCTGGTTTAGTGGTGATGAACTCCTTTAGCTTTTCCTTATCCGTGAAGCTCTTTATCTGACCTTCAATTCTGAATGATAGCTTTGCTGGATAAAGTAATCTTGGTTGTAGGTTCTTGCTATTCATCACTTTGAATATTTCTTGCCACTCCCTTCTGGCCTGCAAAGTTTCTATTGAGAAATCAGCTGACAGTCGTATGGGTATTCCCTTGTAGGTAACTGAGTTTCTTTCTCTTGCTGTTTTTAAGATTCTTTCTTTATCTTTTGCTCTTGGCATTTTAATTATGATGTGTCTTGGTGTGGTCCTCTTTGGATTCCTTTTGTTTGGGGTTCTCCGCGCTTCTTGGACCTGTAAGTCCATTTCTTTCACCAGGTGGGGGAAGTTTTCTGTCATTATTTCTTCAAATAGGTTTTCAATATCTTGCTCTCTCTCATCTTCTGGCACCCCTATAATTCTGATGTTGGTACGCTTGAAGCTGTCCCAGAGGCTCCTTACACTATCCTCGCATTTTTGGATTCTTTTTTCATTTTGCTTTTCCGGTTGGATGTTTTTTGCTTCCTCGCATTTCAAATCATTGACTTGATTCTTGCGCTCCTCTGGTCTGCTGTCGGGCGTCTGTATAATATTCGTTATTTCAGTCCGTGTATGCTTAATTTCTACTTGGTTCCCCAATATAAGATCAAGGGTCTTATTAGTTTTCGTGTAGATCTCATTAAGTTTATCGGCAGCTTCTAAACAGTTCTTGAAAGACCTTAAAAGTGTGGTTCTGAACTCTATATCTTCCTTTGACAATTTTGTCCTGTTTCTTTGTCTCCGCATTTTGTTATGCTTCCTTGGTTCACCCCCTAGTGGTCTTTGTTCGCAGTCTTATAGTTAAATCTTGATTGTTGTAGCTAATTCCAGGGAGGGTTTGACCTCCAGGCCAAGTGGCTATGAGAATCAGCTGTGTCAGCAGTGAGAGAACTTCTGTCCTCTAGGGAGGTGCTAATCTAGCCTTTGCCTGAGGCTATCCGGCAAATGCCTCTGTGCAGGGCTTAGGCAGGGCGGGTCGCACAGGATCAACAGGGTGGGCCGGAGAGAGCAGTTATGGCGGCTCTCAGTCCTGTCCCCAGGGGCTCTGCCTCTCTGAGTCCCAGCACCCGCTGCAAAGCTGGGAGAGAAAGCTGCACTCGCTCTGACCGAAGCCAGACAGTCCCGCTTCTCCCGTTTGAGTCTGGGTCCCTAAAGACTCGCCCGGATCTGGTGCTCAGAGTTTGCTACTCCCTCCCGATTGAAAACGCCAACCGCGCCCTCCGCCACCAGCCCGCTCCGCGCACTCCGCACCTCAGAATTTGACTTCAGCACTGCGCCTCCTCTGAGTGTCCGTGTGCGTTTCTCTTTCCTCCTAGTTGTAGGACTTCCACTCAGCCAGCGTTCCTGTGGATCTGGGTGATGTCCCTTCCGTTTTTTGGTTTCACTTTTGAAGTAGTTGTTCAAAGCAGCAAACTCCGGCGTTAACCTATGCCGCCATCTTGGTTCTCCCCCCAAGTCAAGTCTCTTACCATCACCATTTATCTCCCCTTTTCCCTCTCCTACCACTCCCTGCCCCCTCGCCCCCTGATAATCACCATACTGCTGCCTATGTGTCTGTTAGAAAGATCTGATGCCTTTACAAACATATATGAATGCGTGTCCATTTACATAGCATAAATTTTATCCCCACACATGGCACTTTTTTCATGCAAAGCATACCATACTCACTGTTTCACACCTTACTATTTTCACTCAACAGTATATTTTGAAGGTCATTCCACTTGGGTCTACCTGGCTCTCTCTCATTTTCCTCACAGCCTCACAGCGGACCATTGTCTGGGCGTATCCGAGCTTGTTTAACCAGCTCCCAGCTCCCTGGTGATGAACACGCAGGCTGTTCCCAACCCCCTGCTGCTACAGGCACTGCTGTAATGACCATCCTTCCATGTCGTCCTGTGGACGGCACCTGTAGGACCAGTGACTAGAAGGGAACTTGCTGAGTAAAAAGTTTTCTGCATTTTAAATGTTGGCAGAGTTCACCACATTTCTTTTCATGAAAGACACACTAGTTTATGTTCTTTTCTTTTCTTTTTTTTTATTTGAATGTTTAAAATACTCCCCTGAGGATAAGTTTTTATTGATTTTAGAGAGAGGAACGGAGAGAGAAACATCGCACGGTTGCCTTCCATATGTGCCCTGACTGGGAATTGAACCTGCAACCTTTTGGTGTATGAGACGACACTCCAACTGAGCCACCCAGCCAGGGTTTATGTTCTTACCAAGGATGGGAAAGTGTTTCTCTTTACGCAGCATGTTATTATTTTTTTTAAGTTTATCAATTGGATAACTTAAAATATCTCATTTTATTTACTTTTTAAAACATTTAAAATTTGTTTTATTTTTACTGATGAGAGAGAGAGAGAGAGTGAGTGAGAGAGAGAGAGAGAGAGAGAAACTTTGATGGGTTGCCTCCCATACGTGCCCTAACCGGGGATCAAGCCCGAAACCTAGGTATGTGCCCTGACTGGGACTTGAACCAGCAACCTTTTGGTGTGTGGGACAACCCTCCAACCAACTGAGCCACACCAGCCAGGGCTGTAGTTTTATTTTATTTTTTTCTTTTATTCCGAGTCAAGATAAACATTTTTTCATGTGTTTAAAAGCCAACAGATATTTTCCCCCCATGAATTGTCTCTTCATACATGGTGCCAATTTCTCTAACGCATTACTGGTTTTTCACTGATCTGCAGGGACTCATAAGGAGGAAATTAGTTTATTTTCTGTGATGTGAGTTTTTATTTTACAGTTTGTTTGCCTTTTGAGTTATCAACGGTGACTTCTTTTTGCTATTCAGTCATTTTATTTTTTATTTTTAAAATATTTTATTTGTTCAGGGGAGAACACTGCACCTCCGCCTCCTGGTTTCAGGTGCTGTGCACATTCAGAGAAACTTCTGCAGTGACGAGCTATCAAAGTGGTCCCTGAAAGTATGGTCTTAGTTGTTTTATTTTAAAATGTCTATGTAGTTGGATGTCTCAATCTTTTCTTTTATGGCGTCTAAAACTTTGTGCTATGCCTGGAAAGGCTTTGCCTGCACCAAGGTTATTTAAAAATCACCCCAGGATTCCTTATGGCATTTGTTCAAAGGCAGAGAGAAGCATAGAATAAGCCTGTGGTTCCCACCAGCTTCAACGGTAATCAGAGCAGGCCAGGGCCAGGGCCAGGGCCAGGGCCAGTGTTATTTCATCTGTGCCCCACCATTCCCCCATCCCTTCATTATTTTGAAATAAATCCCAAACAACAGAATTGTATGATTTTTTAATGCTTAAATTTTTGACCCATATAAAATTATTTTATTTTTTTAATGTACATATATTTTTTATTGATTTCAGAGAGGAAGGGAGAGAGAGAGAGAGAGAGAGAGAGAGAGAGAGAGAGAGAGAGAGGCATCAATGATGAAAGAGAATCACTGATCAGCTGCCTCCTGCACGCCCCACACTGGGGATTGAACCTGCAACCCGGGCATGGGAATCGAACCGTGACCCTCAACCACTGAGCCACACTGGCTGAGCAACCCATATAAAATTATTTTAGAGTTAGAGCTCCAACCTTGTCTTTTGCAAATACCTAAGCCAATCTCCCAATGGTTTATTGAATAAACCATCTTTCTCACTGATTTGAAACATGCCCCTTTATTATACACTAAATCCCCATGTCCATATTTGAGTTTATTCCTGTCTGTTTTTTATTCTGTGCCATTGATTCACCCATTTCTATTCATGCTCTGGTACCACACTGTTCTGATAGTTGTAGCTCTACTATACAGTTTGGTATAAGGTTAGACTGTTCTCTAAAACAGGAGTGGGGAACCTTTTTGCTGCCAAGGGCCATTTGGGTATTAATAGCATCGTTCGCAGGCCATACAAAATTATCAACTTAAAAATCAGCCTGCTGCCCGGCCGGCATGGCTCAGTGGTTGAACATTGACTTATGAGCCAAGAGGTCACGGTTCGATTCCCGGTCAGAGCACATGCCCAGGTTGCGGGCTTGATCCCCAGTGTGGGGAGTGCAGGAGGCAGTTGATCAATGATTCTCTCTCATCATTGATGCTTCTCTCCTTCTCTCCCTCTCCCTTTAAAGAATAAAAATAAATAAATAAATAACCTGCTCTATTTGGTCAAACATTTAACTAACTCACTCCTAATGCCTGGGCAGGGCCAGACCCAGTGACTTCGCAGGCCTTACATGGCTCTCGGGCCGGACGCTGCCCACCCTGCTCTGAAAGGTGATGTAGCTGTAAGCCTCCCCTGGTATTCCATGACCCTGCCGAAGAGTGAGGCCCTGCGGTAGGGCCCGGTGTGCGGCTTCACAGCCAGCACTGGCCTGCACTGTGCCCATTAACACCCTGGCCAGGATACGGCATAGCATCACCCTGGCAACCAGAGGTAGGGTCCAATCTCTGGCTTGGCCATCGAGGGCTGGGTGACCGCTGACCGCGGGCAGCCCACCTCGCTGTTCCGAGCCTCCACTTAGATCAGCGGTTCTCAACCTGTGGGTCGCGACCCCTTTAGGGGTTGAACGACCCTTTCACAGGGGCCGCCTAAGACCATCGGAAAACACATATATAATTACATATTGTTTTTGTGATTAATCACCATGCTTTAATTATGTTCAATTTGTAACAATGAAATTGGGGGTCCCCACAACATGAGGAACTGTATTAAAGGGTCGCGGCATTAGGAAGGTTGAGAGCCACTGGCTTCGATGGACTTCCCTCCGCTCTGCCTGCTCCAAGTCCTGGGATTCTAGAGCAAGGGGGCCTCGGGAGACCAGGGCAAATTATGAAAGGGTAACAATGGCCACTTCTACAGGAAGTCTCAGAGATCAGCACAGGAGATCAGCTCGCGGGGAGCGGAAGAGAGATGAGGCAAGAGGCAAGACTGTTAAGAGTCCTGCGCGCGCAGCGGGCTCCAGGAGCAGGCCCAGGAGGCCCAGGAGGCCCAGGAGGTCCAGGAGGCGCAGGCGGGAGTCTGCAGGTGGGAGCTGCCCCCGTGGCGGTGCTTTTCTTGGAGGGATGAGGATGGGGGAGGCAGCAGGGCCCCCAGCCAGCTCGATGACAAGGATGCAAAGGGCTGAGTCCTCTATTCTTGTGAATGTGGGGCTCTCCCTGGCCTCATGGAGGGCACCTGGGCAGGAGATGGGGTACATTGCCTGCCTTTAAATGTCATGTGACCCTGGGCAACTCACCTGGCTCCTCAGAGCCTCGGTTTCTCTATCAAGTTGGAGGGAAGAGGGGTGAGTGGAGCAGAACAAGGAGCGAGGTGGGCTCTCAGACCCGTCGCCTGGGCAGTTAGGGTCTGTGACTCGCTGTCATTTGTAGTTATTGCGGTGAGGGGATGAGCGCGGACCCAGCCCCTCACCCCTTTGGTGAGAGAGTGATGGGGATGGGGGAGGCCCCGGCCACCTGCAGACACTGTCTTGTGACTCTGCCGCCGACTTCAAACTTTGCCTGATTTCTTGGGCGAGGAGTGTGGGGAGAGGGGCCGTGCTGCAGGGTGTGCGATGTGTTCCTGGTCACGAGGGGGCTTCTGGCCGGTGAGGGAGTGAGGGAGTGAGGTTGTGATGATCCAGGAAGGGGACGGGGTGCTCAGGGGGTGCCCCTGCTGCTGACTCCAAGGCCTGTGGTTCTGAGCGACCGAAGGGCAGGGACCTTCGCCCGGGGCTGCGAGGGCTGAGGGGCTGTGGTGAGCACCAGGCTGGCTGGCTGGTGGGAGCTGCTGAGGGAGGGTGAGCGTGTGCGGGTGAGGTGACTGAGGGTGTCCTCCTGCCTCTGATGGCCGTGCCTGGCCCTGAGGGGCACAGACCGCTCCTGGCGGGGGCCGGAGGCTCCTGGGGGGACACTGCTCTGCCGGTGCCACCGGTGCTCTGGGCAGTGCTGGCTGCAGGGCACCTGCTGTTCCTCTGCCCAGGCTCCTGACGGACAAGGAGGTGGTGTGGCTCCCGGGGGGGAGGGCGGACCGGCTCCCAGGGCTGGTGCTGAGGCGGCCGAGAGGGCTGGGCGCTGGTTTCACACCAAACGCCCGCTGGGAGCTGGGAGCTGGGAGCTGGGAGCGGCCGGGGCGGTGCAGCTGGGAACTGCCCCCAGAGGACGGTAAGAGCGTCCTGTGTCCTGGAAAGTGGCCGCAGGGAATGGACTTCAGGACCCTTCCTTCCCTGACGTATGGAGCTGACAGGCTCCGCGCTGTGGCCCCACATCACAGAGACTCTTCCCCCAGCACTGCGGTTCTAGAAGCTTCCGCAGTGGGAATGTTATCATCTGCCTGTATCTCCTTCAAAGGAAGTGGGTGTGAAACTCGAGTTTCCAAATCCCACAACCGCGAGTAAAGCCGCCCCTCTGCCCGCCCATGGGGCTGTCACGCCCCCGGCTGCTCCGTGGGCGTCTGTGACTCACAGATGGGCCTCCTGCCACCCAGAGGCATCTGTCGGGAAGTGGTCGTGGGGGAAGGCCGCCCCATGACCACCCAGGGGAGCGGGCCTGGCGCTGATTCTGCCACTGACGTCAAGGCTTGGACCAGGCTCTGAGGCTTGCAGCCTCCCTCCCTCCCTCCCTCCCTCCCTCCCTCCCTCCCTCCCTCCCTCAGTTTCCTCATCTGTCAAGTGGGTATAAATCGCGCCTGTACAGTACCCGGCTTCGGTGAGGCTCAAATGGAATGTCACCCTCTCCATGCTGTCAGCACCATCGCCGTTGCCGCGTCACCAGCCGTCACTGTGGGCTGGGTGGCGGCGAGGCCTTCTCCTGGGTCACAGATGGGACAATGTCACCGGATGCCGACCGAGGTGAGGCTCGGCCTGGGCGGTTGGGATAGAGCAGAGAGCAAAAGGGTAAACTTCCGACTCACAGGGGGCTTGTGTTTCCTGGGAGGAGATGGAAATGACACAAAATCGGATAAAAGACTCTCTGGGAAGGTGACAAGTGCTCAGAGAAAGTGAAGCCAGAAGGGGTGGTGGCTCACCTCTAAGGCTCTCACCTAGTCCTCACCACAGCCCCGTGTTTAACACGGCTGCTCTCACGTTCCCGTGGGGAAACTGAGGTACAGGAGGCCAAGTGGCTTGCCCGGGTCACGCTGGCCAGCGGCAGGACGGAGAGCGGACCCTGACTCCAGAGCAGCGGCCTCCTCGCCTCCTGCCGGGCCCCTTCCCCACATCCAGGGGTCAGAGGGGTGCACTGCTCCTCGCTCCCCGCCTGCTCTCCACCTGCCAGGTCTGGTCACCCCAGCGCAGTGCGTGCTGGCTCTGGGGCAGGGGCTGGGCAGGGGGGTCTCAGAGGAGGTGCTGTCACTGCTCGGGGGGACTGGTCCCCTTGGCCAGTCCGCATGGAGCCGATGCTCCCACCGTGGCCGCTTCCCAGCCCGGGGTCAGGCAGAGGTGCCCCGATGGGCTCACGGCGCCGAGCCCGGCCCAGCACCACTGCAGCTTGACATCCATGACCGGAAACAGACTTTGCAGGCCCGAGAGTGGCAGGCAGAGACGGGGAGAGGAGCGACACAGATGGAGACACGCAGACAGGAAGAGACGGAGACGACTTCGCTAAAGCTTGGGGGCCTCCGGGGGTGAGGATTGCTTCATCCACGTCCTGTGCACCCCGTGTGAGGAAATCCGCCCACGGGCGCTGGGCCAGTGGCTCCCGGCCCCTGGAAGGAGCCCATCTTCCCTGAGGCAGCGCTCCCCGACCCTCACTCAGCCTGTCTGTGACCTTTGGCCCCAACAGACAAAGCCCCGAGGGGTGGCTCCTGCTGCCTCAGTTTCTCTGCACTTGCTGCTCACTGCTCCTAAACCCCACGCACCTCCTCAGAGTCTGGCCAAGCCCCACGGCCCACAGGAAGCTGCCTGGCCATTCGCACATCAATCCCTCTCACCCCATACATTTATGTACCCCGGACCTATTCCCTCCAGGGCAGGCCCCCAACTACCCCTTCCACACCCCAGCCTCCCTTTCTCCTGCCCTGGGGCCTCACGTGGACAAAGCCTTATCCATCAAAATCCTTATTAATTGACTGACTGACCTAAGACCTTCAATGACAGAAAAAGGACCCTAATGAATGAATTGGACGACCCTTACTTGAGCACCTACTATGTGCTAAGGAGCTGAGGACAATGTGGAACAAGGTGCACAGTGACATCCATAGGGGAGCCCAGGGCATCGTGGGGCCACAGACAGGGGGGTCCTGAACCCTACTTGAAGTTGGGGGTGGCTGCAGGGAAGGCTTCTTGGAGGAAGCAGAGGGAGGAAGAGGTGTCAGCTAGGTGAGGGGGTACGAGAGTCTGGAGGATGGGGCACAGGGACCAAGGGTGGGAGGGAACCTGGCCTCCTGGGAGTGGGGAGTGTTCGGAGGGTGCTGTGGACTGCGCGGGGTGAGGGTGGGAATGAAGGGGGGCACATTCTGATTCCTTGGTGGACGTGTGGGAAGAGCAGAGAAATGGGGTTGAGGAGAAAGCAAGGCTGGAGGCAGGTGGCTGAGAGGGAGGAGGCAGCTGTGGGGGGTCCCTCCCCTCGGGGAGGGGGGAGGAAGTGAGCCTCAGGAGCAGCGGGAGAGACGGCTCGCCGGGTGCTGCTGGCCCTTCAGACGTGGGACTCGGGATGAGCCTGTGTAGCCACCCCAAGGCCTAAGCCGGAACCTGTCCCGCACGGGGCCTCCTTAGTCAACAGCCGGGGAAGAGCCTGGACCGTTGAGCAGAGATCTGAAGACGGGGGTGCGGGACGACCATTCCAGGCCGAGGGAGCGGGAAGGGCAGGGCCTGGGCAGGCCGTGCTGGAGGCCACGAGGCCTCAGGCAGGGCGGCATCACCCATGGTGGGTTCTCTCCAGGGCTAACGGGGAGCCAGGGAGGCATTGCAGCCGCTGTGACCGTGCGGCAGGCCATGATCCCTCGCCATTCTCTGTCCCCAGGCCAGAGCAGCATGGAGGCTGGGCACAGAGCCGCCCGAAAAGGCCGGAAACTGGGCTCCAGCCGGCGGCGGCAGACACGGGAGCCCGCAGCTGGCCAGGATGCCCCTGTGGCCCCAGGGTCCTGGCCCTCCCAGGCGGCGGAGGAGCTGCAGGGCTTCTTCCAGGCCAGCGGAGCCGCGGAGAGGGGCTTTGTCACCCGCGAGGACCTGGCGGTGAGTCAGAGGCCCGTCCCTCCCCGATCCCTTTCCAAGGCTCCGCCACCCAGGACCGCAGGGCTCGCCTGCTCTTTCCCTTTCTCTCCTCTGAACTTTGACCTCAGAAAAGGCTAGGAATTTGTTTATACTAATGTGCAAACGACTGATAAGGCTCCGAGTGTTACCCTCTTTCAGAAACATTTACATTTTGACACAGGGAAGGACTTTAAGCCAAAGAGCCAACTTGCAAATGATGTAACTTTAGGCCCACGGGGCAGGGAAGTCCAGCTTAGAGGCCTGGAAGTCAAACCTTGTCGATGACCGGAAACTCGAACGAAACATAAGGTCAGTCATGGTCATGTGTCCCGGTGAGGAGTCTTAGATCAGATGGACAGATGTTTAAAAAATATATATATATATTATTGATTTTTTTGCAAAGAGGAAGGGAGAGGGATAGAGAGTGAGAAACATCGATGAGAGAGAAACATTGATCAGCTGCCTTCTGCACACCCCCTACAGGGAATGTGCCCGCAACCCAGGTACATGCCCTTGACCGGAATCGAACTTGGGACCCTTCAGTCCGCAGGCCGACGCTCTATCCACTGAGCCAAACCGGTCAGGGCAAGGACAGATTTTTCTTTGGATTTTCCTCGCTCCCTGCAAAGGGGCCTCTGTGGGCTGCCCGGGTCTGGCTGGGCCTGCTGTCTCCTGATGCTGCTCCCTGCTGCAGACTTTGTCCTTCCCCCAGCAAAACTGCCCTTCCTGTCCCCCAGCCTCAGGCCCTCAGCAAGGTCTGAATGGCCGATGTTCAAATATAATTTTCAAAAGGATAACAAAAAAGACTTTGAAGTAAATATAAAAATCAGCACTTATCAAAGGTCTTGCCTAATTAATTATTGTTACTAATTAATAAGGGAGCCAGTAAGATGTTCCAGTGGGTTCAAAGAGCATTTGAGGAGCTCTTTTGATTTTTGTGATATTTGTAGGCAATTTGACAGAGGGGCGTTATGATAAAATTGCTGAGTTCAGTTTTAAAAATGGCTCCTGCCCAACAGCCATCAGTCTTTGGGGACATCTGTTCTGCTGGGCAGAATGGTTCCCATCTCTCCTGGACAAAAACCTACACGTTAACAAGTAACCAGAAGTCTGGGACTTTGAATAAAAGGTCAACAATGAGATGAACTAAGTGCATCCCTCTGGTCTGTACAATGCGCTGTCTACCTTATTCCCAAGTTTCAGGCTTTCACAGCCTCTGTTCGTGGCTTTTACAAACTGTCTAGCGTGACCATCTGCCCCAGTTTGCCCGGGGCTGGCAGGTACCAGGGACGTGGCCCTTCCCGGACTGCAGCTGGCCACCCGATGTCTCTCCTAAGGCCAAGAAACCAACCCAAGACTCTCTTTCCACCAGCTTTCACCTGCAGGCTCTATAAATGTGAGGGGCTTTCTTCTTGGGGTCCCCAACTTTTCTAGGGTCCCCCTCCTGCCCAGATGGCCTTCCTTATCACCTGGCTCCATCTTCCTCACAGTGGACTCATCACACCTGATTGGATGCCAATCACCCTGCAATGTGACGCGACAGTTACGCAACTGATCAATCTAATCTAGCTCCGCCAGAGGAGGGCAGATTCTTACTGCACCTGTGTACAGGACGATGTGGCGTGGAAAGTAAAAGTACCGGTTTCTAAATCAGGAGGGGCCCGTGAGATTCAGATACCATTTAATAAGTTTAATTTCAGTTTACAAAAGCCATCACCTACTAAACTGAAGGTTAGAGACAGCTCCAGAGGACAGGACTTTCTCATAGGTCCATAAAAATAATACCAACGATGTTCCCAACAAATACCACGACCAGATTTCCCTGGACCCTTCACTCGGTTCCGTGGAACTAGTTCTTGTTCTGGGGGACCTTGGAGAGCCGGCCGCTGCTGGGCTCAGGCTGAAGGGCGGTGGCTGGGCGTCCCGCCCCAGGGGAGCTCCCGTGCTCGGAGAACCGGAGAACCGGGCGCAGTCCCTCCCCCAGCTTCGGGTCTGTCCTGCGGGAGCACAGACTGTGGCTGCAGCTGTTCACTGAGCCGGCAACGCACAAGCTTACTTAGGAGGGAGGCTGAGCGGCTGTGGTTATCTGTTACAGGAACTAATAACATCAGAGTGGACGAGAGCCAAGCTCTCTCCTGGGGACAGAGCTATGCGTAAGGGCTGACCAGCGTTTCCCCTGAGGTAGCGACGGCGTTGAACAATCTCCATGGCCTTCCGGTACAGCATGCAACTTCTGAAATAGTTGTTAGTAGCATTTACCTCCATAAACAGCCCAGGAGAGGCCACCATCTCTTCTGAGTTGATGTTCTTCCTACAATGCTCTTCTGTTTTGCACCCAAGCCACGTTTAATACCAGATTTTGTTACAGGTTAAAGCCTCAGTTTTCATGTTCTTCTACAGGCAACAAAGATTACAATATTTTTTATTGATCATGATCAGCTTATCTTTTAGAAGCAGGTGTTAAACGCAATTGTATTAATTAATCTTAATGAACTTAATATATATATATATATATATATATATATCACCACATCTTCTCCATCCATTTGCCCATGAGGGGCGCTTGGGTTGTACCATGTCTTGGCTGCTGTAAACAATGCTGCAGTGAACACAGGGAGCATTTATCTTTTCAAATTAAAGTTTTTATTTTCTTCAGATAAATACCCAGAAGTGGAATTGCTGGATCATATGGTAGTTCTATTTTTAAAATTTTTAAATAGTTTTTTGTTTTTAATCCTCACTTGAGGATATGTTTATTGATTTGAGAGAGAGAAAGACACAGAGAGAGAGAGAGAGAGAGAGAGAGAGAGAGAGAGAGAGAGAAGAGAGAGAAACATTGATGTGAGAGAGAAACAGCAATGGGTTGCCTGCCACATGTACCCTGACTGGGCATTGAACAAAAACCTAGGTATGTGCCCTGACCAGGAATTGAACCTGCACTCTTTTGATATATGGGACAGCGCTCCAACCAACTGAGCCACCTGGCCGAGCTCTAGTTTTAGTTTTCTGAGGGACCTCTCTATTGTTTTCCATAGTGGGCACCAATTATGTTCCCACCATGTCTGCACAAGAGTTTCCTTTTCCCCACGGCCTCGCCAACACTCGTTATTTCTTGCCCATCATGCTCTTAGAAGAGTGGAGAAGTATTTAATAAATGCATGGAAAGATATCCTGAAGTTCCTTTTTTTCTTAATGTAGGATCTGCTATTGGAAGGCAAAATCAAAAGAGCTATCAGAGAAACGTGGCCACTAGTTTAAGGCAGGCTCACGGGAGCCTGAGAAATAGTACTACTTGGTTACCTGTTTAATCAAAGTGACGAGAAAACACCATCTTTTGGAATAAACATAGAAGAAGGTGACACAATTGCAAGGGTGTTGGGCTCTTTCATAAGAGAGGTGCCTTAGGTTCTTGTTTTTAAAAAAATAGAATATGATAAAGCCAAACATAGCGGAGGGGATTTTTCTGCTGAGAAGTGGAATCAGTTATCTGGGCAACTTACCCAGAAGATAAATAGTAACCTCTTTCTAACCCTTGCTAGGGGCTCAATTTATAATTTTAATAGAGATGGAGCCCAGTTCTAGTTTTGCACTGATGTAACACAAGGGAGTTTCACAAGTTTTGTTATTTATTTATTTATTTGTTTATAATATATTTTTATTGATTTCTGAGAGGAAAGAAGAGGGAGAGAGATAGAAACATCAATGATGAGAGAGAATCATTGATCGATTGCTTCCTGCGTGCTCCCTACTGGGGATGGAGCCCACAAGAGCATGCGCCCTTGACCGAATTGAACCCGGGACCCTTCAGTCTGCAGGCCGATGCTCTATCCACTGAGCCAAACCGGCTAGGACTTAATTTATTTTTAAACCCATCAAAACTGAGGCAAATTTGGCAAAATGTTAACATATTTCATAGCTAATTTTCAGACTCAGGTATTATAAATCAAGGCAGAAAGACTCCCGTTCAGTAAACCTTCTACGACTCTATCCATTCAGGTTGTGGCCTTTATATTTTTTCATGTTCTGGAACAACCGGACACGTTAAGACAAAAACCACTTCCTTTATCTCTTCAAGACAAAAAACAGCCCATTTTCCTTGAAGACAGTGGATTTCTCTGTCCCTAACATTCTTAGTATAGTCTCAAACACCCGTAGTGACTACAACTTTTAACCAAAGTAATTAACCTCAGAATGAACTGGGGGTAAGTAATTGAGATTATACAAGCATTTCAGCAGACTAGCAAAACTCACAAGGACACCTAACACGACTTTCTGCAGACACACATGTCCCTTGCACAACTTTAAAAAAAATTGTGATAAAATACACCTAACGTAAAACTTACCATTTCAGTGATATTAAGTAATTCACATTGTTGTGCAATCATCACCACCCATCTCCAGAAACTCTTCTCCCCCAGTTGAAACTCTGGGCCCCTTAAACACTAACTCCCATTCTCCTATCTCCCCAATTCTACTTCCTATCTCTGTGATTTGACTACGGTAGGTCCCTCATATAAGTGGACTCATACAGTGTTTGTCTTCAAGGTTCATTCACGTTGTAGCATATTGCAGAATTTTCTTCCCTTTTACGGCTGAATAATATTCCATTGTATGTATCTACCACATTTCATGTAACTGTTTGCCCCTTGGTAGACATTTGAGTTGCTTCCGTCTTTAAGCTATTGTGAATACTGTTGCTCTGAATATAGGTTTACAAATGTCTACTTGAGTCCCTGCTTTCTCTCGCACAGCTATCTAAAGTGTCAGAAATGAATTCACTCATTAACATGACCCAAAGATATAGCTGCTCTCAGCACATAAAAGTAAGAAGTAAAATGACACAAGCTGACAATTATGCTCAGCAATTAAACTTTTAGTATTACATTTTCTTAATCAATTTAATATTCATTCAAGTTTTTCATGTCACTAAAAGTCTTGGAAAGTATGTTTAAAATGACATACTACAAAATATAATTACTGTTGATATAAAATTTGTTAGAATAATTAACCAATTTAGTTGAACACAAATTTAAATTGTCATAATCTTTTTCTTCAGATGTGCACAACTGGGTTTAATTTTTCTCTCTTTAACAGATTTTCTTTTTTATGAACTTGTTTATTTGTTTAATTTTTAAATGTATTTTTATTGCTTTTAAAGAGAGAGGAAAAGAGAGTGAGAGAGAAACATTGATCAGTTGCCTTCTGCGTGCACCCCCATCAGGGACCAAATGTATAACCTGGGCATGTGCCCTGACCAGGAATCAAACCAGTGACCTTTTGGTGCACGTGACAATGGTCAACCAACCAAGCCACACTGTCCAGGGCATGTACTTGTTTATTTTTATTGAATTTATTGGGTGACATTGGTTAATAAAATTATATAGGTTTCAGGTGTGCAATTCTAACATTTTTATAACCCTAAACATTATGTACAGATAATGTTAACTTAAGACAAAATCAGTAAGACAAAATAAGAAATGCAGGACATTCAGATGAACTAGTTTCTTCACAAAAAAATAAATCCAGGCCTTGAAAAATAAAATGTATACTTGTATTATCTATATAATAAAGAGCCAGGGTTATAACAACCATTGGGACTTCGACCAGATGGGAAGTCAGTGCTGGGCTGCCTGGTGACCCAGCACTGACTGTGGCCACTGCAGGCACCCCCACCCAGCACTGACTGCCTAGGGGCCTGGGGATCAGGCCCAGAGAGAAGCCTGCAGAGAGAGAGGCAGGGTCTGATCCGTAGCCTCTGTGGCAGCTGTTGATCAGTACCTCTCTTTCTCTCCCAGCCTGGCCAGCAGCCCTGCCTCCATTTCTCTCCAGGCCTCCACCAGGGCTGCTGATCAGCCCAGCCTTTCTGATCAGGCCCCATTGATAGGCCTAGAGACGCTGACTGGCATAGAAACTGACCAATCAGAACCAAATCTGGGTGAATGTAAGGAGCCAATGGCTGCCTAGGAGGTGGAGCTTTTGATGCTGACTGGCAAAGAAACTGACCAATCAGAACCAAATTGGCCGGCAGGGGAAGGCAGTTAGGGGCGATCAGGCAGGCAGGCAGAGGCAGTTAGGGGCGATCAGGCAGGCAGGCAGAGGCAGTTAGGGGTGATCAGGCAGGCAGGCAGAGGGGTTAGGGGCGATCAGGGAGGCAGGGAGGCAGATGAATTGTTAGGAGACAGTGGTCCCAGATTATAAGAGGGGTGTCTGACCGCCAGTTTAGGCCTGATCCCACCAGTGGTTTGATACCCCCCCAAGGGGTCCCGATTGGAATGGGTGCAGGCTGGGCTGAGGGAACCCCCCCTCCGTGCATGAATTTCATGCACTGGGCCTCTAGTATTTACTATAAAGCAGAGAAAACACAGATATAACTATTATCTGTGCCTTGTAACCCAGATTTTAAAACTAATCTCATTTGTCCAAAGATTCACCTTAATTATTGAACCTGGCTCCTTAAAAGTTTTCTGAGCTAACAACTTCTTGTATGGGGGACTTAAAGAAAAAGCTGAGCACATCTAAAGCATAGAAATTTGGTTTCTTTATTTCCTCTGACTTCGGGAAACGTTAGATTTATGTAGGCACTTAGTTGTCTCTACAAACCAATTAACACAGAACCCCCGGACTCTAAGCTATTAATACCTCCAGAGGTAGGAAGTTATTTCACACCCACAGTAAGAGTTAATGCCTCTCTGATTACAGACATGTAGACACAAAAACATAGAGGGAGTCTGACTTTATTTTTACGACTCCAGCCACAGGTCAAAAGTCAGCACAGAGACAGAAAAACTCACCAGGCCAGGCCTCAAAAAGCGGCTCTCCCTCCCAGTGGGAACACAACTCCTAACTAATGGGCGGTCACACGTAGAAAAGCAAACGCTACCACCACCCACAGAAGATGAGCAAATCCGACTTTCTGTTGTCTTCCCCACCATCGCTGCCACCAAATAAAAAACGCAAATTCCGCAAAAAGAAAACTAGAGACACAGAGTCAGCGAACTTAAAGCTCTATCACACTCAGGACTCCCGCCACGCGCCCGAAGTGCCTGCTCACTTCCCCAGCAAAGCAGCTTCCTTGGTTCCGACAGCCGAGTCCACTGGGCACCTCCATGGAACCTCCAAAACTGTCCAAACGTAACTTCCAGGAAGGTACACTCATGCCCCTTAGGCAAAAAACAAGATGAATCATCAGAGATTTATTTAACTCATCAATTGAGAGAGGTTATGAATGGTCGAAAGAGCATTTAAAAAGCTAGGTAATTTAACAAAGAAATGTTAGAAATGCTGAGTTGGAGTTTTAAAAGGTGGTTAATGTCCAATAGGCCGTAAATCTTTGGGGTCATCTGTTCCATGGGACAGAAATGACTTACATCTCTATCAGATGAAGCCTACAAGCTAACCCGTGACTTTCTCTAGTCTGGGCCCTTTCATCAGCTCCATGAGACGAATCCTGTACCTTCCTCTAGGCCAGTGATGGCGAACCTTTTGAGCTCGGCGTGTCAGCATTTTGAAAAACCCTAACCTAACTCTGGTGCCGTGTCACATATAGAAATGTTTTGATATTTGCAACCATAGTAAAACAAAGACTTATATTTTTGATATTTATTTTATATATTTCAATGCCATTTAACAAAGAAAAATCAACCAAAAAAATGAGTTCGCGTGTCACCTCTGACACGCGTGTCATAGGTTCGCCATCACTGCTCTAGAAGATGCTCGGTGGCTTTTGCCCCCAAGGAACATGCTGTCCACCCCGGGGACTTATTTTCAAGTTCCAGATTAATTTTTGGACTCTGATAAACACAATCTGGGGCGGATTCCCTATTGTCCTTTATCAGGGTCCTTAAGGGAGGAGACTCAGGACAGGCAAATGCTGACGTAGGAGGGAGGACGGGGAAGGTGTGGAGAAGTTCAAGGCTGTGCTGAGGCCGCCTCGGACAGGGTCCGGGTCCGGGAGCCTCAGGGCAGGCTCTGGCTCAGGCTCAGCAGGCCGTGGGACCCCAAAACTGGGGAGAGGGAAGGTGGGGGTGGCTGAAGACAGACGCCTCTATTTTTTGAGGGTGGCCCAGTGGGAACAGCACCCAATCTACCCCCTCCTTGCAGGTGGCCAAGTTCAGCTTCCTGGGCAGCGAGGAGGAGCCGGAGATGATCTTTGACTGGGTGGACGTGGAGCGGAAGGGACACCTCTCCCTGGAAGAGTTCAGCTCTGGGCTGAGTATGTCCGTCCCGGGAGCAGGCGCTGTGGGGGCTGGCCGCACGGGCAGGCATCGCTGCAGTGAGCCCCGCACAGGGCAAGGCTGGGCTGCCGGACAGGCAACAGTGACACCTTAGCAACCAGGGGACCCTCACAGCGCCCCCGAGGGAGCTCAGGGTGTGGAAGACAATCCTGGTGACTGTGGAGACGAGGACACTCAGCCGGTGGGAAGGCAGGTGGTTTGAGCCTTAAGACTCTAGCCCAGGAAATGGGATCACTTCCTCTCCCACCGGCCAGAGCCGTTCCCAGCTGGGGGTCCCCTCAGCACCCCCCTTCTCTAGAGAGGCTGCCAGGCTTGCTTTCTGATGTCTCCCTGCCTTCTCCCCAACAAAAAGCTTCCCTTGAGCAAGAAGTTAAGCACCCCCCATTCTTGAGACCACAGCCTTGTTTCCCTCTGAGGAAGTTCACAGCCCGGCTTTGGTGAAGGGAATTTAGGTCCCAGGGGGCAGCAAGGGTGATATTTAGGGGGTGGGGCTTCCCAGGCCTTTAGTCCTCACTGAGCAGGGCTACTTCCACCCCCGCTTCTCCAGACGGGCCCCAAAGGACCTAGGGAGACCAAGACCAGCAGGGAACGATACTCCCCCTTCTCCGGGGCTGAGACTGGCCCAGGGAGTGGGAGGTGTGGTGTCCTTCGAGCCCAGGGACTGCCCCTGCCTGTGCAACACACTCTGCACCCCTTCCTGGGCCCACAGGGCAGCACCAGCCAGACTCTGCCAACCTCTCGGCTCACTCAGTGCCACTCGCCTCCTCTGGTGTGCCAGCCTGTTTCCTACCGCAGGGCCTTTGCACGTGCTGTTCTCTCTGCCTGGAGTACACTTCCCCAGGAAGGCACATGACTTGCTTCTTGCTACTCTCATCTCGGTTCAATGTCTTCAGGGCACACCTAGCCACTCGCTCTAAAGTAGCCCCCAGTAGCAATGGAAATGGTCCTGTTTATTCCTTTAGCTCACTTAACAAATTTACTTTTTAAAAAATGTGTCCTTTGCAGCACTCACTACAATGTCAGTTTACTAGGATAAGGATTTGGGCCATTTTTGTCCCCAGCACATAACTATTCTGTGCTCAATAAATATTCTGTGTGAACGAAGAATGTGTTGGCCACCATGGAGCCGCTGTGTGACTTCCAGCAGCTCTTTGGCCTCTCTGGGCTTCGCGTGCTCATCTGTGAAATGGGCACAGTGCTGCCGTCAGTAGCCGCCCCAGGCTGACATGAGGAACGATGAACATGGCCCTGTAGAAATGTGACCAGAACGGATATAATTATTCCCCCAAGGGCTGGAGCAGGGCAGGGTGAGGGGTCAGGGGCTGAGCCCAACCCCACTCCCCTCCTTTCTGTCCCCCTCTGTCCACAGAGAGTATCTTTGGCTCCAGCCCGAGCACCCAGAGGGTCCGCGGAAGGAGGCCACTGTCGTCCAAGCGAGGGTCCGCGGCCATCAGCTTCCCGGTGCTGGAGGAGGCAGACGCCGAGGAGAAGGAGGCGTTTCTCGCCTTCATGGAGCAGCTGGGGGGTGACCCCTCACTTCCTGAGTAAGGCCAGCGCAGTGTGTGTGTGTGGCTGGCGGGGGGGGGGGGGGGAAGCGGGGGCCGGGGGGGCGGGGGCGAGGCCTCTCCTGGACACAGTGTGAAAGTGGGCGAGAGCTGGGTGCAAATTCTGGTTTGGCCACTTGTTAGCTGTGTGACTGGGGCAGGTGGCCTACCCTCTGACCTGCTTTCCCTGGCTGCGGAGTGAGGTAGAGCTTTGGGGAGAAGAGAAGCCCTGGCCCCGGCCCTGCCTGTCCCGCCCTAGAATCTCTCCCCCGGAGGGTTACCGAGCTGGGGCAGCCTCCCAAGGGCCCTCCCATGCTGAGGGTGCCTTTCTTAACCCAAAAAGAGGGTCCCCACTTGAGTGGTGTGAGGACGGTGATGCCCTGGGTTGGGAGATTTGGAGACAGGGCGTTCCCTCCTAACTGGCTCTGGTTCGGGGCTCTTGGGGTTTACTCGCTCAAAGAAGGGGGGCCCTACTTAAAAATGCCCCTCCCGCACCCCCATCTGCCACGGGGGCGTCAGAGCCAGCAAGGGGGTCGCCTGCCCCACAGGGCTGTGGGAACGGCTCTCAGAGGGCAGGCCCAGGGTTGTGGGGCAGGCAGGGTGGGACATAGGGTACAGGCTGCAGGGCCAGGCGTGGTGGGAGCCATTCACCTCCTTGGCAGCTTGGCCTGCTCTCAGCTCGCTGGCATCTGTCTTCACATATAGCAAGTGCCAACCATGTGCCAGGCCCAAGCGGGTGCTTTCACTGGGCGTGTCTCACTCTCTGGAGAACTTGCTGGGCAGGTATCAGCCTTCCTATTTTACAAACAAGCCCAGAGAGGGCATGGCACTGGCCAAAGATCACACAGCTAGGGAGTGGGGGAAGAGAGAAGGCAGCTGAGGCTCTGGGCCGTCAGGCTCCCAAGTCCCCCTCCCCACACTTAATCACCAAACCACAGAGAACCAAGGTACTGTGGGCGTTCAAGAAGGGAGAGGGCAGCCCTAACCAGTTTGGCTCAGTGGCTAGAGCATCAACCCGCAGACTGAAGGGTCCTGGGTTCGGTTCCGGTCAAGGGCACGTACCTCAGTGGCAGGGTTGACCCAGGTTGGGGTGTGTGTGGGAGGCAACCCATCAATGTCTCTCTCACACTGGTTTCTCTCGCTGTCTCTCCCTCTCCTTTTCCCTCCCTTCCACTCTGTCTAAAAACCAATGGAAAAATATCTCCGGGGGAGGATTCAAAAAAAGAAGGGCCTCTCCCTGGGCACACCTGGGAGAGGCTCCTGGGGGGCGGGGCATTTGGCTGCACCTGCAGAGGTCAATAGGTTTTTGTAGCCCAGGCGCCCCAGTCTCGCGGAGTGTTGCCATTCACATGGAGAACGGGCCCCCCTCTGCTCCCTGGGCCCCCTCAGGTCTAATCTCTGGCTCCCCCCTCCCCAGGCAGGAGATCTGGCAGCTGTGGGGGAAGCTGAGGCAGGAGGAGCCCCAGCTGGCGGGCAACCTGGAGGGCTTCCTGGCGCAGATGACCAGCCGCCTGCAGGAGGCACGGGCCGACAAGGAGGCTCTGGAGCTGACCCTGAGGAAGTGAGTGGGTGGAGGTTCGCGCCCACTGGGTGTCTGCATGTAGTGGCTGAATCTTAATGGGAGTCCCTCGGCTGCAGAAGGATGGAGGCCAAGGCCACGCAGGGCCTGGAAGCTGGGATGGGCATAGCGAAGCTGGAGGAAGGGCTGGCTTTGGGGGTGTGGGGAGGACAGAGTTTGGCCTTTGTCCAGAGTGGGATGCCAAGTGTGTGTTGGTGCAGGGCCACTGTGGCAGCCAACTCCGGGAGCGCCACTCATGTAGATGGCAATGCATGCGGCAGCCCTGGGGTTGGCATGGGCACAGTTCTGCAGGGGGGCTGAGCTATGGAGGCAGGGGGATGGTGACAGAGGGATGTGGGGACAGGGTGTGAAGTGATGGGGACCATGTGACAGGGCCATGTGGCGATGGCTACAGGAGTCAGGTAATGGGATAGCGTGACCAACATCAGGGGTGCGTGGGTCAGGGGCTGCTATTGGGATCAGTTTCCAGGGTAACGAGGGTCGGGGATCCCTGACCAAGCGAGCTGAGCAGTAGATGGAATCCAAACCAGGTCCGGGCTGCCTCTGGCGGCAGCAGGGCCCGGGGGCCGCTGAAGCGCTGCCGGGCCCACCTCCCACCCCTTCCAGGCGGGACTCTGACCACCAACGCGAGGTGCAGCAGCTGTACGAGGAGATGGAGCAGCAGATCGGCCGGCAGAAGCAGCAGCTGCAGGCCAAGGTGGGCCCCCGGCAGCCTGCCCTCCCCTGCCCTGGACCCCTCTGCTGGCCCAGACGTGGGGCCGGCGCCTGGCCAGTGTGGGGTAGCAGGAGGTGGCTGGGAGTGGGTCCTCTCACACCCTGACCAGGAGATGGGGTGGGGAGTGCCGAGCCCTGTCCCCTCTCTGCGGGCCTCACTCTGTCCCTTGGGGCCCGTCCCCTGCTCTGGGCCTCGGTGTCCTTGTTGCCACAATCCAGGCCTGAGCCAGGGCAGTTGTCCTGCGATCCCTTCCGCTGGGACCCTGCGCCCCAGGCCCAGGGGGAGGTGGAGCCTGGCTGGGTTTTAGACGCTGCCGCCCAGGGCCTGAGGCCTCTCTCTCCTCAGAGTGACTCCCGGGACCTGGCCCTCAGCTCCCAGATGCAGGAGGTCCTGGAGGCCAAGGAGCGCGAGGTGCAGCAGCTGGCCGAGGGCCAGAGGGAGGTGAGTGCGGGCGGCCCGGAGCCCAGTCCGTGAGGACTCAGTCTCTGGTACCCCTGCCTGAGGATGCATGAGAGTGGCCCCTGGGAAAGGCGCGGTGGCCCTTTCTGAGGTGAGCCAGGTAGGGCAGCGGGAGCACGGGGACAGGAGCCAGAAGGGGTGGGTTCAAATCCCTGTGGTTCCAGTGCAAATCTGAGGAAATACCTTGGCTAGCCCGGCCTCAGTTTCTCCACCTGCGCAATGGGACTGGCCACATCTATTGCATCTCCCAGGCTGGTGTGTAACACAAGGCGATAAGTGGAAAGCGCTGTGGAGCTGGAAAGCGCAGGGCAAACCCCAGGCCTCGCTGCTGGGGAGGCTGGGCCGGAGGTGGTGTCCAGCGCTCGTCTCCGTGGGCAGCTGAGCGGCCTTGGCAGGTTTCTAACGTCCTCCCCGAGAAGTGGGGTGCAGAACTCTTGTCTTAGAAAACCCAGTGAGGTGCCCGGTGCTTTACCCATCATGGCTGTTCCTGTCTCTGAATCTGACTGGCTCCTGGGCAGAGGATCTGCTGCCCTGACACCAGGTCTGGTAGCTGATGGTCACTTCCTGGTCACCTTGTGGCTGAGCCTTTGGCCTGAGACCCCGCCCCACGGTCTCGCCCTTTAACTTCTAAACCACCGACCGCAGTAACTGTGCTGTCGGACACCAGCATCCCTTCGGCTGCTCTCCCAGCGCTGCCTTGGCTGGTGCCCAGGTGCCCCCGAGGCAGCAGGACTTCCACGTGGGGCCATAGTGTCCTGTCCCCCCTGAAGCTCTGCCCCAGGCCCTTCATCCCTTCCCCCAGCAGCTAGTTAGGACGCACCTACTGTGTGCCGGCAGTCCTAGGTTCTGAGGGACATGACAGACACAGCCTCTGCCCACGGAGTTATTGTCTGGTCAGGGGGATGGAGGGTAAAACAAGCAAAGAAAACCTATAACATATCAGATAACCAAGTGCGGAGGAGAATAAAGTGAAGCCGGGCCGTGGACAGAGGGTTTTGATTGATGAAGACATTGGAGTAAAGACATTGGACTGAAGAAGGTGAGGGGTGGGCCATGCGAGGAGTGGGGAAGAGCAGCCAGGCAGAGGGAACCGTGAGTGCAAAGGCCCAGGCGCTGTGAGTGTTCAAGGAACAGCAAGGAGACCTGTGGCTGGAACGGGGGGGGGGGGGAGTGGCAGTGGGAGAGGAGGTCAGAGATGTAACGGGGGGGTTGGGGGGGCTGTGCAGGGCCCTGGGCCATTGGAAGGCTTTGCCTCCCGCTGCGTGGGCAGCAGCTCTCCGTCTCCCAGTCGTGGGACTTGCTGCTGGACCAGGAGCTCCCCGCAGACAGATGGAGGGCGTGGCCCCACAGGCTGGCCTCCTGGCGAGGGCAGCTGGTGTTTCTGCAGTTCCCTGTGGCCTCTCCACCAGCAACTCAAACCTCCCTCCCACTGGGAGGTCATGAAGAAAATTAGGATGGAGGGTCACCCCTCCAGTCTTGCTTTAAGCTGGGCCTTGGGGACCTGGAGCCTGTGCCCCACCATGGGGGGCTGTCGTTGTCCTGGAGGGCAGCTGGCTTCTGTCCCCTCACCACCGCCCCCGGTCCCCCTCCTGCAGCTGGAGGCCGAGCTCCAGCGCCTCAGCAGTGCACACCGGGAGGCCGGCTCCGAAAAGCTGCGGCTTCGGGAGGCCCAGCGGGACCTGGCTGGGCGGCTGGAGCAGGTGCAGGAGCAGCTGCAGATGACCCAGGGGCACCTGAACTTCGCCAGGAGCCGCGTGTCCTGGCAGGTGGAGAAGGAGCCGAGGCAGGTGGCTGCCGCCCAGGCTGGGGTGGGGACCAGGGGCTTCCTGGAGGAGGGAGGGGCTGTTCTCCAGCTGTCAGCACAGCACACACGGCCCCTCATAGACCCCACGACACTGTCAGGCCCATTTCCCAGACAAGGAAACTGAAGGGCAGAGCGAGAGTCATGTGCCCAAGGCCACACCTGGGATTTGGACACACACACTCACACACACTCACACTCACACACACTCACTCACACACACACACACTCACATGCGCACTCACACACTCACACACACACACACACTCATACACTCATACATACACACATATGCACTCACGCACTCACACACACACACTCTCACTCACACACACACACTCACACACACACACTCACACGCGCACTCACACACACACTCACACACACTCATACACACATTAACACACACACACTCATACACACTCATACACACTCACACACTGACACATATTCACACACTTACACACACACATGCGCACACACACGCACACACACGCACATTCACACCCATTCACCGGTCTCGTGTGCAACTGAGGTGTCAGCTGTGTGAGGGCTGCAGGCGGGACTGGTGTGCGTCTGCCTGCCTCCCTGACCTGAGCTCCCACCCCTTTCCAGTGTCCCCAGAGCAGGTGAGGACAAGGCTCCCGACCCTCAGGCAGTCTCCTTTGAGGAGGCGGCCCTGCCGGGACTGTTCGAGGACAATGACGACTGGGACCGGCTCCTCAGCAGCTTCAACAGCCCCTGGCACAGAACCCCACAGCTACTGTGGAGCCCGCCCGCGACCCCCACATCCCCCTCAGCCCCCCAGACACCCCGAGTGGTCAGGCAGATCTCCATCTCAGAGCAGCACGATCTGCTGTTTGGTCGGGAGCCATCTTCAGATGCCAATGGGGCCCCAAGGAGCACCCCCGGGGTGACTGCCAGGCCCGAGGAAGGGAGAGCAGTGGACCCACGTGGGCAGGACCTCAGTGCAGAGCGGCCCGCAGAGCGTCGCAGCGCGCACCCTCAGGGAGGGCCCGGGCCTGGCCCTGAGACCCACTTTTTTGGGGAGTCATTTCTCCCCGCGGCTCCAGCTGGGGGGTCAGGGGGCCTGGCGGCAGCTGCACTCGAAGTGCTTGTTCCTCTGGGGGCTGGCCCCCCTCCCCAGGGGACTTCTCCCCCTGCCCAGTCCCCAGCTGGGCCCGGCACACACTTCCAGACCTCAGAACCAGAAGATAGGGACTCCTGGACGGGGCCTGTCCCAGCCAAGCCACCCAGGCAGAGGGAGGCCTTCCACCAGGGCCCTCATACTGCGGGCTCCGCACCGGGACTGGAGCCCAGAGGAGCCAGAGTCCTCCCAGCAGGGCTGGCTGAGCCCTCGCAAAGTCTGGAGGCTGTGGGTAAGGCTCCCCTGGCTGAGTCCTCAGAGGGTCTGGAGGGTGTGACTGAGGCTCCCCTGGCTGAGCCCTCAGAGGGTCTGGAGGGTGTGGTTGAGGCTCCCCTGGATGAGCCCTCAGAGGGTCTGGAGGCTGTGGGTAAGGCTCCCCTGGCTGAGTCCTCAGAGGGTCTGGAGGGTGTAGGTCAGGCTCCCCTGGCTGAGCCCTCAGAGGGTCTGGAGGGTGTAGGTGAGGCTCCCCTGGCTGAGCCCTCAGAGGGTCTGGAGGGTGTAGCTGAGGCTCCCCTGGCTGAGCCCTCAGAGGGTCTGGAGGGTGTAGGTCAGGCTCCGCTGGCTGAGCCCTCAGAGGGTCTGGAGGGTGTACCTGAGGCTCCCCTGGCTGAGCCCTCAGAGGGTCTGGAGGGTGTACCTGAGGCTCCCCTGGCTGAGTCCTCAGAGGGTCTGGAGGGTGTAGGTCAGGCTCCCCTGGCTGAGCCCTCAGAGGGTCTGGAGGCTGTGACTGAGGCTCCCCTGGCTGAGTCCTCAGAGGGTCTGGAGGGTGTGGGTAAGGCTCCCCTGGCTGAGTCCTCAGAGGGTCTGGAGGGCGTAGCTGAGGCTCCCCTGGCTGAGCCCTCAGAGGGTCTGGAGGGTGTGACTGAGGCTCCCCTGACTGAGTCCTCAGAGGGTCTGGAGGGCGTAGCTGAGGCTCCCCTGGCTGAGCCCTCAGAGGGTCTGGAGGGTGTAGCTGAGGCTCCCCTGGCTGAGCCCTCAGAGGGTCTGGAGGGTGTGGCTGAGGCTCCCCTGACTGAGTCCTCAGAGGGTCTGGAGGGCGTAGCTGAGGCTCCCCTGGCTGAGCCCTCAGAGGGTCTGGAGGCCGTAGCTCAGGCTCCCCTGGCTGAGTCCTCAGAGGGTCTGGAGGGCGTAGCTCAGGCTCCCCTGGCTGAGCCCTCAGAGGGTCTGGAGGGTGTACCTGAGATTCCCCTGGCTGAGCCCTCAGAGGGTCTGGAGGCCGTAGCTCAGGCTCCCCTGGCTGAGCCCTCAGAGGGTCTGGAGAGTGTGGGTCAGGCTCCCCTGGCTGAGTCCTCAGAGGGTCTGGAGGGTGTGGGTCAGGCTCCCCTGGCTGAGCCCTCAGAGGGTCTGGAGAGTGTGGGTCAGGCTCCCCTGGCTGAGCCCTCAGAGGGTCTGGAGGGTGTACCTGAGGCTCCGCTGGCTGAGTCCTCAGAGGGTCTGGAGGGTGTAACTGAGGCTCCCCTGGCTGAGCCCTCAGAGGGTCTGGAGGGTGTACCTGAGGCTCCCCTGGCTGAGCCCTCAGAGGGTCTGGAGGGTGTACCTGAGGCTTCCCTGGCTGAGCCCTCAGAGGGTCTGGAGGGTGTGACTGAGGCTCCCCTGGCTGAGCCCTCAGAGGGTCTGGAGGGTGTGGGTCAGGCTCCCCTGGCTGAGTCCTCAGAGGGTCTGGAGGGTGTGACTGAGGCTCCCCTGACTGAGTCCTCAGAGGGTCTGGAGGGTGTGACTGAGGCTCCCCTGGCTGAGTCCTCAGAGGGTCTGGAGGGTGTAGCTGAGGCTTCCCTGGCTGAGCCCTCAGAGGGTCTGGAGGGTGTACCTGAGGCTCCGCTGGCTGAGCCCTCAGAGGGTCTGGAGGGCGTAGCTCAGGCTCCCCTGGCTGAGCCCTCAGAGGGTCTGGAGGGTGTACCTGAGATTCCCCTGGCTGAGCCCTCAGAGGGTCTGGAGGCCGTAGCTCAGGCTCCCCTGGCTGAGCCCTCAGAGGGTCTGGAGAGTGTGGGTCAGGCTCCCCTGGCTGAGCCCTCAGAGGGTCTGGAGGGTGTGGGTCAGGCTCCCCTGACTGAGTCCTCAGAGGGTCTGGAGGGTGTGGCTGAGGCTCCGCTGGCTGAGCCCTCAGAGGGTCTGGAGGGTGTGGGTCAGGCTCCCCTGGCTGAGTCCTCAGAGGGTCTGGAGGGTGTAGCTGAGGCTTCCCTGGCTGAGCCCTCAGAGGGTCTGGAGGGTGTACCTGAGGCTCCGCTGGCTGAGCCCTCAGAGGGTCTGGAGGGTGTACCTGAGGCTCCCCTGGCTGAGCCCTCAGAGGGTCTGGAGGGTCTACCTGAGGCTCCCCTGGCTGAGCCCTCAGAGGGTCTGGAGGGTGTACCTGAGGCTTCCCTGGCTGAGCCCTCAGAGGGTCTGGAGGGTGTGACTGAGGCTCCCCTGGCTGAGCCCTCAGAGGGTCTGGAGGGTGTGGGTCAGGCTCCCCTGGCTGAGTCCTCAGAGGGTCTGGAGGGTGTGACTGAGGCTCCCCTGACTGAGTCCTCAGAGGGTCTGGAGGGTGTGACTGAGGCTCCCCTGGCTGAGCCCTCAGAGGGTCTGGAGGGTGTAGCTGAGGCTCCCCTGGCTGAGCCCTCAGAGGGTCTGGAGGGTGTGGCTGAGGCTCCCCTGGCTGAGCCCTCAGAGAGTCTGGAGGGCGTAGCTCAGGCTCCCCTGGCTGAGCCCTCAGAGGGTCTGGAGGGTGTGGCTGAGGCTCCCCTGGCTGAGCCCTCAGAGGGTCTGGAGGCCGTAGCTCAGGCTCCCCTGGCTGAGTCCTCAGGGGGTCTGGAGGGTGTGACTGAGGCTCCCCTGGCTGAGCCCTCAGAGGGTCTGGAGGGCGTAGCTCAGGCTCCCCTGGCTGAGCCCTCAGAGAGTCTGGAGGGCGTAGCTCAGGCTCCCCTGGCTGAGCCCTCAGAGGGTCTGGAGGGTGTGGCTGAGGCTCCCCTGGCTGAGCCCTCAGAGGGTCTGGAGGGTGTGGGTCAGGCTCCCCTGGCTGAGCCCTCAGAGGGTCTGGAGGGTGTGGGTCAGGCTCCCCTGGCTGAGCCCTCAGAGTGTCTGGAGGGTGTAGGTGAGGCTTCCCTGACAGAGCCCTCAGAGGGTCTGGAGGGCGTAGCTCAGGCTCCCCTGGCTGAGCCCTCAGAGGGTCTGGAGGGTGTAGCTGAGGCTCCCCTGGCTGAGCCCTCAGAGGGTCTGGAGGCCGTAGCTCAGGCTCCCCTGGCTGAGCCCTCAGAGGGTCTGGAGGGTGTAGCTGAGGCTCCCCTGGCTGAGCCCTCAGAGGGTCTGGAGGGTGTAGCTGAGGCTCCCCTGGCTGAGCCCTCAGGGGGTCTGGAGGATGTGACTCAGGCTTCCCTGGCTGAGCCCTCAGAGGGTCTGGAGGGCGTAGCTCAGGCTCCCCTGGCTGAGCCCTCAGAGGGTCTGGAGGCCGTAGCTCAGGCTCCCCTGGCTGAGCCCTCAGAGGGTCTGGAGGGTGTACCTGAGGCTCCCCTGGCTGAGCCCTCAGAGGGTCTGGAGGGTGTAGCTGAGGCTTCCCTGGCTGAGTCCTCAGGGGATCTGGAGGCTGTGGCTGAGGCCCCCACAAAGGGAGTGGCGCTGCAGGGTGAGCTGGGCCCAGATGTGCTGGAGGGCCGTCCCGGGGGGCTAAGGGAAGCCCCTGATCAGGTCCAGCTCAGCAGGCTGCCTGCCCTCCGTCAGCAGAGTCTGGAGGAGGAACCCAGGGAGGAGGAGAGGAAGCAGGGGGGCCAGGGCAGGCCAGGCCTCAGTTCAGAGCAGCCCCCTGAGGCTCGGGGCCTGAGGACCGGGCCCTCAGAACGCCCCCAGCGACGTTCCCTGCCCGCCCCTCTCCCACCTGACACAGCGCAGGCTCAGGCTGAGGCAGAAGGCCCTGCTCCTGGAAGACCATCCCCTCCAAGGGACTCTCCCCCTCGGGGGCCTCAGCCTGGGGGTGGGGCAGGGCCCCAGCCGCCCACGAACACCCTGCCCAGCTCGGAGGCTACGCTGGAAGCCCAACCCAGGCCGCCACCCACAGCCGCTCAAGCGGAGGGAGACCAAGGCCCCCCACCACCCCGTGAGCCTCGGGCAGAGAACAGGCCTGAAGACACAGGAACAGACTCCGGGGAGGCTGGGCTGACCCCCTCCCCAGGGGGCCCCACGGGCAGCGAGGCTCCAGCCGACCCTGATTACATCTACCACATCATCTTCCTGGGAGACTCGAACGTGGGCAAAACATCCTTCTTGCACCTGCTGCACCAGGACACCTTCGCCTCTGGGCTGACAGCCACTGTGGGTAAGCGCCTATCCTGGCGGGGTAGGGGGGGTTGGGGGTGGGGGGGGGGGAGGGGGAGGCCCAGGCCCTGGCCAGCAAGCCCGAGCAGGCTGGAGTGAGCACCCCTGGGGAAACTGCAGTCTGTCCTGGCCCAGGCCCTGCTCTAGACAGACTTTATATGGGATGCTCTTACTATTTTACTAATCATCTCTAATTACAGGTAATTTGCTTTTCCTGCATTGATCAGATTAGCTTATAATGTGCCACATCAACAAAGCACCCTGCAATTTAGGTGCCAGTGCTGACTGATGGTGAAAACAAGCGAGTCCCACCCACATGGCTGCGGGGGAAGGCAGGGCTCGGCAGGGTCGCACAGGTTGGATGTAGTCAGGACTAGCCCCTGCCAGCCAGCCCAGCTCTGGGGGGAAGTTGCCTTGGGCAAGTTGAATGTTTTATCTAGAATGTGTTTGTGGGGTGTGATACGCTAGGAAGCTGGGTGCCTGAGTTCATGTCTCATCCTGCCACTTACTACCATATGAACTTGGACAAATGATTTGAGCCCCTTGAGGCCCCAAACCCTCACCTGCACAATGGGGACAGCGGGAGTGCTGGCTTGCTAGCGTGGTTGTAAGGATTAGCTCATTAGTACGCATCAAGCTGTTAGAATAATACCTGGCGCATCGTGCTAATCAATATTATTGTTATTGTTATTATTATAAGTATTAGATGATGTCTCACTCAGTGGCTCCTGCCAATGAAATGTCCCGGAGCACAAAGCTTCCTCTCCCTAGAACAGCGGTTCTCAACCTGTGGGTCGCGACCCCTTTGGCAGTCAAACGCCCCTTTCACAGGGGTCGCCGAAGACCATCCTGCATATCAGATATTTACATGACGATTCCTAACAGTAGCAACATTACAGTGATGAAGTAGCAGCGAAAATAATTTTATGGTTGGGTCACAACATGAGGAACTGTATTGAAAGGGCCAGAAGGTTGAGAACCACTGCCCTAGGACCGGGATGTGTGGCACTGGGTGCTGTGTCGGCCCACGGAAGGCCAGCGTTATGACCACTCGGGACAAAGAGGGAGTGAGCCGATCTTTGTCTGTCAGGGTGCACGTGACTGGGACCGTGTGGATAATGACAGCCCATGTCCAAGAGAGGCCCCAGGACAGGGTCTCAGGCTTTTCTCTGCTTAAGGATCCTCACCTGGGAGCCAGTTAACGCTGCAGCGTCCTGGGGAAGGGGACCCATGGCAGGTCCGGCCTGGGGTTGAGCAGGGTCGCAGGCCTGCAGGGCCACCCTTAGTGACCTCCTAAGCCAAGGGCACCTCCAATGCACCAGGCATCTTACAACAGCCGCCTCCCCCGTAATAACCGATTCTCCCCTCATTATCATGTAGTAAGAGGCTTCCAGAAAATTCCGTCAAGAAAACACAGATTGATGCCTTAGCCGGTTTGACTCAGGGATAGAGCGTCAGCCCATGGACGGAAGGGTCCTGTTTGATTCTGGTCAAGGGCACATACCTCGGTTGTAGCCTTGATCCCCGACCCTGGTCGGGGTGCATGCGGGAGGCAGCTACTCGATGTGTCTCTCTCACATCGATGTTTCTCTCTCTCTCTCTCTCTGTCTCTCCCCTTCCCTTCCACTCTCTCTAAAAATCAATGGAAAAAATATCATCAGGTGAGGATTAACAAATAAATAAATAAATAAATAAATAAAAAGAAGCCCTCTCCATCACCCCCACACACACCTGCTTTCCTTTGGGAAGTAGGGGTTGGCAGGAAGTTGTACCCCAAAGACTCCAAACTTCCCCGAGATTTCACTTACCTCCATATTTCCAAAAAGGGTCTGAAGCCAGGCAGGGGTGGGGCTGTAAAATCCAACGGGCTGGGGTCAGAGAGATGAGAATGAATAATGATAACAATTACCACCTCTCAGGCACCTCCCCCTCCCAGAATCTGGGCTAAACCTTGGACATAAGTCACTGACTCCTCCCAGCCGCCCTGTGCGGTGCGATGAGGAGGGAGGCTCAGAGAGGCCGGGTGACTTGCTTCAGGTCACACAGCAGGTACAGCGGCAGAGGGCAGACAACTCACAGCCCATCCGTCACCTCTGAAGTCAGCGCTCCTTCCGCGCCCCTGGCTGTCTGGTCGAAGGGAGGATGCAGGCCGTAACTGGGATATGAAACGAGAATTATAAAATAAAACAATGAAGCAGGTTTTCCTGAGTGGACTAAGGAACACACATCACTGTGTTCACAGAGGTCAAAACAACGCAAGGTTCCCTACGTGGGCACGGAGAGCGGCGGGGGCAGTGAGCCCGTGGCTGGGGGTCGGGGAAGGCTTCTTGGGAGACCTGGGCCCTTGAGTGTGGATGGGATTTGGGGAGCAGAGGGAAGGCCAGCAGCCGCAGGTTCCCGTCCCCTGAGGCCGAGGTTGGGCACTTGGGCCGGCCTTGGCTAGACGTGCTGGGTGGTGACTGGAGATAGGCCTCACCCTCTCTGTGCCCTAGGAGTGGATTTTCGGGTCAAAAACCTGCTGGTGGACAACAAGTACTATGCGCTGCAGCTCTGGGACACGGCTGGCCAGGAGAGGTAGGGCCCTGTCTCCACGGAGACCTGTGCGGAGCCTGGGTGCCGGGTGGAGGCAGCCCCGCCCAGAGGAGGCCAAGGTGGGCAAGAGGCCGCCCAGTGCAAAAGAGACATCACCCCCGGGGGAGTCAGGAGGTCGGGGAGGAGAGCAAAGGCCCAGTGGAGAAGACGGGGTGGCCCAGAGGCCGCTGGGCCTGGCCAGGCTTCTGTGAGGATGACCCCAGCTCGGCCCTCAGGGCCAGCGCCCGACCGCTATCCTGCAAACACTGGCCGTCCACTTGCCGGTTGGGCCACAGTGATCAGACTTTAAAGCACTTCTCTCTGCCCAGCGGTTTCACGTCTGGAAACTCATGCTTCCGGTAACTCACATGACGGTATCAAAGGGACCGAGGCTGTTCACAGCAGCGTTTATATTGCAAAGCACTGGACACAACCCAAATGCCATGGGTGGTGGCCAGCGAGACAGGCTGGGGTCTATCCACATGATAGAATATTATGAAGCCACAGAAAGGCCCAGGGCCCTCACTGTGGCCACAAGGGGAACACCTCCAACCCTTCTCTTGACTAGAAAAACCAGGCAGGGGTTCTGAATATGAATGAGTACAGTATGTGAGTGTTTCACACTGTACCGTGTTAACAAGGGCAAAGGGCAGGTGCGTGTGCGTGTGCACAGGTATGTGTCATGCATGTATATTTATGAATATGCATAAAGTGCCTCTGGGAAAATATTTAAGAAGCTGGTGACCCTGGCTGCCTCTGGAGAGGGGGACCGGGTGGCTGCAGAGTGGGGGTGGGAGACCTCTCACGGGGTGCCCTTTGGTACCTTTTGAACTTGAGCCATGAGAACTGTTAACTATGCACAGTAACCACAGTGTGAGAAGCCAGCATGTGCACACTCTGGTGGGAAGCAATGAGAAGCGGGAACGTTAATTCTCCCTCGTTGCCGATGGAGTGGCTGAGGCCTAGAGGGGCCGGGGCCGGGGTCAGCCCAGCAGGCCTGGCCTCACGCAGACTCCCGGGCAGGTACCACAGCATGACGCGGCAGCTGCTCCGGAAGGCTGATGGTGTGGTGCTCATGTATGACGTCACATCCCAGGAGAGCTTTGCCCACGTGCGCTACTGGCTGGACTGTCTCCAGGTGAGCAGGTGGTGGCGGAGGCTGGCCCCAGTTTCTGGAGTCAAGAGGGAACGTGTATCCTGCCCACTCTCCCTTTCTCCCGGGATTACAGTTGCTACAATAGACATGCAGGTGATGCAGCCCACGGAGGGCATGTGACTGGGTGGCCTGGGAGTCGCATCAGGGAGCCACAACCCACAGTACAGCTTCCAAAACGAACTTCTTCCTCTGTCCTAGAACATTTCTTTCTTACAGACCGCAGCTCTGCGGGGTCTCCTTAACCCCTGGGGATGATGCAATTCTCGCACCACTTTAGGCGGTACTTCCTCTGTCCACACATCTCTAGTTCTCTCCCCCATGTACTTAATTCATACATATATGCTGAAATTTTGCAGTATGTGCCAGCACAACAGAGGGATATGAAGGAAGACATGTAGCCTTCTTTCTAGGAGTTTCTAGTTGAAGAGATGCAAAAGAAGTAAGATAAGGTCAGAAACAAAGGCAGCTGGGCTCTGGGGTCAGACCGGACCCAACGATCCCACCCCAACTCAGTGACAGCCTCTCTGAACTTCACTTTCCCGGCTTCTCTCATAGACTTGTGAGGGTTAACTGACATCATCGCGTTCAGCACAGCACCTGGCAGATAGTAAGCACTCCGTAAATAAAATCTGTTGTTATTATTATCCATGAAACAATTAGGAAAAGAACCAAGACACCCTGTGTAAGTGAGCACTGGGCTGTTGAGCACAGGCAGGAAGAGAGGGGCATGGGTAGGATCAATCCATGAAGGCTGCCTGGGGGAGGGAGCTTTGAGGTTGGCCCTGGAAAATGGGTGACATGTTTGCAGGCAGATAGGAGGGGCAGCCTCACTGCAGATGGAGGGGAATTGCCTAGGTGGGAAAGTTGTGGAGTGAGGGTGACAGGGAAAGGTAGGTGTCTGTGCCGGGAAGAGGCATGCTGCCAGCTTCCCGGAGGTCAGGGCCACGTCCACCCAGGGCCTGGCACACAGCAGGCGCTCAACATGTGTGTCTGAGGGAATGTGCTCTGTGTGCAGGACGCGGCGGGTGTTGGAGTGGTCGTTCTTCTCCTGGGAAACAAGATGGACTGTGACGAGGAGCGGCAGGTGTCCACCGAGGCTGGGCAGCAACTGGCCCAGGTGAGCCCCTGAGTGTCGGTCTCTCCCCAGCCTGGACCGGGCAGACCCCTCCCTGGAGGACGGTGAGTAGGTCACCCTGGCCTGGGCATCCAAGAAGGCCCCATTGCCCGGCTGGCGTGGCTCAGTGGTTGATCATCGACCTATGAACCAGGAGGTCACGGTTTGATTCCCGGTCAAGGCACATGCTGGGGTTGCAGGCTTGATCCCCAGTGTGGAGCATGCAGGAGGCAGCCAGTCAATGATTCTCTCTCATCATTGATGTTTCTCTCTCTCTCTCTCTCTCTCTCTCTCTCTCTCTCTCTCTCTCTCTCTCTTCCTTCCTCTCTGAAATTAATAAAAAAAATATTTTTTTAGAGAGAAGGGCCCATTGATCATTTCTGCCCCTGCCCGGCCAAAGGCCAGGTCAGAGTGGACAGCAGCCTGGCCACCTCTGCCTCCCACCCAGCCCAGCCTTAGACCCAAACGCGAGTAATGGTGGGCACGGCATGGAACCTCACTGCTGAATTAGCAGATCCACACCCAATGCCCTGACCTACGTAAAAAATAGCTTCAGAGTAAAAAAGGTTTTAAAAGCTTCACTTAAAATTCCCGATCAAATCTTAATTTTATCTCTGGTCTCTAATTAACATAACGTTCCTTCTAATTTATTCTATTTTAAGACTCAAATTCTTCCCCAGGAAGATTAACATCAAAAGCCCCACCACCAGACAGTGGTTACTATTTATTTATGAATAGAAGTTGACTAGGTTCCAGAAAATCTGGAGAATAATAACGAAAACATAAAAAAAATAAAAACAAGCCACTCCTTGCCCCACCTCTGCCCCACCCCTGCCAGCATTCTCACACTGCGTCTCCCGTCCCTCCTGCTCCTGAGCTCATCGCTGTGGCGCCTGCGGGTGGGAATGTTTTTCTCTTAACTAAAAGTAGTAGCTCATCTCTCTGACACAGTAATTCCTCCTCTAGCAATTTACCCTAACAGAAATAACAACCCCTGGAGAAGAATGAGATGGCCCCCCATGTGCAAGGTGTAATCAGACATGCTTACGGGAGGATGGTCTTCACAGTGGTATTTACAAGGAAAAGCACCGGGCAGCAGCCGGTAGTTAAGCTGTGGAGTTCCTGTGAGAGGCTAGCATTTGCCGTCAGGAGCCCTGCCCCGGGGACAATAGTGAAGGGTGTGGAAGAAGTGCTTCCACCATAATGTGACGTCAGAACAGCAGCTGCAAATCTGGGTACAGGTTGGGTCGACCCCTATGAGATTGCTGATATCTGACTGTTTGGAGCCTACAAGACAGCAGTTTCGTTGGCTTAATCTGATGGTATAATGACATTTAGCCCCCACCCCAATAAAAGGGTTATATAAAACAGAATGGAAATATACACTGAGTGGCCAGATTATTATGACCACCCCATCAGTACTTCGTTGGGCCACCTTTCTTCTTCAATACTGCGGTGATTCTTCTTGGCATTGACTCCACGAGATGTTGAAAGGTGATGCGAGGAATCTGACACCATGCCTGATGAATAGCACTGTCCAGTTCTGGGAGATTTGATGGTTGTGGAACCAGCTGCCTGATGGCTTTTAACTTTGTCCCGCAAATGCTCAATTGGATTGCGATCTGGTGATTGTGGGGGCCACCTAAGCAAGGTAAAGTCTCCCTCATGTTCTTGAAACCACTCCTGCACAATAAGAGCACTGTGGCATGGCACATTGTCTTGTTGGAAGAAGCCATCTCCATTGGGATACGCCATCAACATGATAGGATGAACTTGGTCAGCAAGGATACTTATTATGTTGTGCTATTCAGACGTTTGTAATGATCTGGCCCTCTAGCAACTTCCGCGCGAAATTATAGCTAATTTGCCTACAAACGTCAGGTGGTCATAATAATCTGGCCACTCAGTGTCTATGCCAACAGGAGTGGTTTATATTTTGTACTTTTTTATGCTGTCTTTTCTAATATTTCCCCCAATTAAATATTATTGAAATAAACAACATAACTAACCATTTAAAAACATCACAGACATTTCTCCAAGTCAGGACATAGGCTGTAGGCTGTTTCCAGGGTGTCACTGACACCTGCCCAGCCAGGGGGGAAGGGGCAGTGGGCAGGGGGGCGAGGCTGGGGACCTTGGAGACACGGAGATGGGGCTGCCTCGCCCTCTGTGGTTGGCCTAGGGACCGACTGGGCGGGACTCTGCCTGGGGCCAGGCTGTTGGGGGTGGGCTGCCTCCTGGACTCCAGTGGTCTCCGCCAGGGCACCCACACCCGTCTGTCTGGCCTGCAGGAGCTGGGGCTCTCCTTTGGAGAATGCAGCGCGGCCCTGGGTCACAACATCCTGGAGCCCATGGTGAACCTGGCCAGGTGAGTGCCCCCGATTCCCACCCTGAACCCTGGGCAGCCCTCAGCCAGCTTGGGCGGGAAGCACCTCGGAAACCACAGGGCTCCCCAGTGTGGAGAGAGCGCTGTGTGCAGAGCTGCCAGCGCTACCAGCCCACTAGCTGCTTCACCTCCCAGAGCCACATCTGGTCTCTGAGCCTCAGTTTACTCATTGGCAAGGTGTTCCCAACCTTCTAGTGACTCCCACTGGATTTAGAATACAATGCCTCACGCATCCTGCATTGTCTCCAGGGCCATCTCCCTGCACACACACACACACACACACACACATATACACATACACACAGAGACACACACACATACACACGCATATACACACAGACACACACAGACACACACATACACATATACACATACACACACAGAGAGACACACACAGACACACACATATACACACAGACACACACAGACACACACATACACATATACACACACATACACACATATACACACACATACACACACATATACACAGAGACACACACATACACATATACACATATACACACACATACACACATATATACACACAGAGAGACACACACACACATACACACACAGACACACAGACACACACACATATACACACACAGACACACACAGAGACACACACACATATACACACACAGAGACACACACATACACACACAGACACACACACATATACACACACACAGAGAGACACACAGACACAGACACACACACACACAGACACACACACACACACACAGCTTCAGCCCCTCAGGGGGCCCTCCCTGACCGCCCCCTCCCACCACTATGCTGGACTCAGGTCTCTGTCCTTCGAAGCCCTTGGGGACAAATTAGAATTACACGTGCATTTGTCTGTTTTCTCCTTGCCCCGCTGCCTCCTCCCGCCCCAGGCGATAGGTCCTGGAGGCCATGGCTCTGTCTATTTGTTTAGCCCCTCCCCCCACACCTGGGACCTGGCAAATGCTGGGTGCTCGATAAATGAGTGAAGGAATCAGCGGCAGGAGTATCAGACCAGATGACCTCTAAGCCCCTTCTCTGACAAAGTGACTACAGCGACTTGCTAATCTGTAACCCGGGCAGCCTGATGCCCTCCGGCCAGAAACGCGCCATGGCTTCCCTTTGCTCTCGGATGGCAGCCCGTTGAGTCCAGGCCCACAGAACCCGAGCCTGGCTGCCTCTGAGGCTTCCTCTGGCCATTCCGTCCTCAGCTCTGGGATTTAGCAAAGGGCCCAGCACATAGCAAATATATTGTGTGTTGTAGTTTTTAAAATATATTTTTATTGGTTTCAGAGAGGAAGGGAGAGGGAGAGAGAGACAGAAACATCAATGATGAGAGAGAATCATTGATCGGCCGTAAACATATTATGAATGAATGAATGAGTGAATGAACACGAATGGGCATTTTTTGCTTTCTCAACCCCGAAGTTCTCTCTTAACACGGAGCCTTCGCCCTCTCCCCGGATTCTACCCCTTTTCTGCTGGCAAACCTTTGTCCACTGCTGCGTCTCAGCCGGACACTGCCTCCTTCCTCCCTAATCCCCCAGGACCTGCTGTGAAGTCCCCCTGGGCGCTTCGCTATCCGGGTCCTGATCCACGGGTCTCCTCCGCCTCCCTCACTACCCAAGGCCAGGACACGCTGGCGTCACTGTCACAGTCGGAGTCCCTGGCACAGAGCCCGGCACGTAGCAGGCTGGAAAGAACGCCAGAAAAGGGACGGAACCCACCGTCTCCATGGCCCCGTGTTTCCGGTGCCTGTGGCATGTAGGGCAGGGGCAGAGCCGGGAGGAGAGAGGCAGCTCAGGGGCCCAGCTCCCCGGTCCCCCAGCTGCACCCACGGGTCCCTCCCTGCGGCCCCGGGAGCTGAGAGAGAGGACTGACGCTGGGGGTGGTCGTGCAGGTCGCTCAAGAGGCAAGAAGACCTCCTGAAGGGCTCACTGGTGGAGGTGGCCCCGCAGAGGCCGCCGAAGAAAGCTGGCTGCTGCTCCTGACCGGCTGGCCTGGCGGGGGGACGCCCCCCCCCCCCCCGGCTCCCGGTCCCGCCTGCCTGGACAGCAGCATCGGAGGCCCAGCTCGGACGATCCAGAGAATCCTCCCGGGCCAGGGCTCGGATCCCAGGGCCGGGGCTGCACTAGCGCTGCCCTTCGCTCCAGCTCCCGGAAGGAGGACTTTGCTGAGCAAATAACCTTGGGGTGGGCGACTCTTTAAAGAAAGGAAAAGTCTAGGCCAGTGGTCGGCAAACTCATTAGCCAACAGAGCCAAATAGCTACAGTACAACGACTGAAATTTCTTTTGAGAGCCAAATTTTTTAAACTTAAACTAGATAGGTAGGTACATTGTTATTAACTTAATTAGGGTGCTCCTCAGGCTTAGGAAGAGCCACACTCAAGGGGCCAAAGAGCCGCATGTGGCTCGCGAGCCGCAGTTTGCCGCCACGGGTCTAGAGAAACCGCTTAAGGAAAATACACCACAATATTAGCCACCCACCTCTGGGCAGTAAAATTATAGGGTGCATGTGGGGGCGGTATCTTCCTTTTATACGCGTTTGTCTTTTTGGGTCTTCTACGGTGACTGGGTGTTCCTATATAGTCAGAAATAAAAATGCATGTTCGGGGGGGGAAGAAACTGTTCAAGGGTGTTGCTGTGGTGCTGATTCCTAACCGCCATGGCCCGTAATGACAAAGTCCTCTGCTCGTTAAAGCCGTCCCCTGTTCCGCGCTCACGTAGCTGTTTGCAGGCTTGGCGTTTCCTCCGAGAAGAATGGATTCCTGGGAAGAGCAATGTCCTCATGGTCCCTGATAGCCACCCCCCCCCCTTTTCCCTGAGCCCCAGCCCTTTCCACAAGATCTGCCCCTAAGGGCTCGCATTCGGGATCCTGCCCCTGCCCCAAGGCCAGGGGCCCCCTGGTGCAGCCCTCTGCCCCGAGGCATCAACCTCTGGATGCCCCGGAGGCACAGCTGGGGTGTGAGGGGGGCCAGGGGGCAGCTGGGGAGACTGGCTTGATCGGGTAGAGCATCTGTGGGAGTTCCCACAGTCTTCCCCACTGGCCTCCTGGCAGGGTCTTCCGCCCGGGTTGGCTATCTCCTGCCATCTGCTTGCTGCCGCTGTTCTGTCTCCCCCGCCTGGTAACCACAGCAATGCTCACGGCGCTGCGGGCAGCGGGCAGGGCACCGAGCTGGTACTTTGCGATCAGTCGGTGAATTCCTCAGCTGAATCAGAGGAAACCCCAGTTTCACAGAGAGACAAGCACAGACACTTCGAGAGACAGCGGCACCGAGAGAGGAGAAAGCAGCGGCGCCTTCCTGCTGTTTAATCACCATCCCCGCCTGCCCCGTCCTGCTGCTCCATTCTGCAAGGGAGGCCTCAGGTCAGCCACAGAGGCACAGAAGCCGAAGCCAGGTGACACTTGGCAAGAGGTGAGGTGGAGAAATCCAGGCATCAGAAGCCGCCACGCTTGGACCAGTTGCCCTTGAGGGACCTCTTTCGACCTCTAGCCTGTGTGCAGGCGGATTCTGTGGCCCAGCCTGTTCTGTCACCGGCCCTCGCTGATCCTCTCCCACCGCAGTGTTGTCCCCCCCGCGCCCCCCCCCCCGCCTCCCCGCCCCGCCTGGGTCCTCTGAGTCAGCCCACCGGCCGGCCTGCCACTCTGAGCAATCTCTAGGCCAGTGATGGCGAACCTTTTGAGCTCAGCGTGTCAGCATTTTGAAAAACCCTAACTTAACTCTGGTGCCGTGTCACATATAGAAATGTTTTGATCTTTGCAACCATAGTAAAACAAAGACCTATATTTTTGATATTTATTTTATATATTTAAACGCCATTTAACAAAGAAAAATCAACCAAAAAAATGAGTTCGCGTGTCACCTGACACGCGTGTCATAGGTTCGCCATCACTGGTCTAGGCTGTAGTGCTCAGAGCAAGACACACAAGACCCGGGCTGTAGTGAGGGATGCCTGGCCCTGGACAGGGGTGGGCAAGTCCTGCTCTGGCTAATGGCTCCTTCTCTGGGGTCCAGTGTGCTGGCAGATCTGTCCTGAGGGTCAGTGAGCTAAGGAGGCAGGCAGGGTGTGACTCCTGGGGGGCCAAGAGAGCAGACAGAGCCCCATCCTTTGGGGGACCCAGTGCACAAGTGGCCCGGGCCTGCCCCTCCTCTCTCGGCTCTGCCCCGGCTCAGGCAGCTGCCTGGAGCTCCCTAGAGATGGTGCTGGAAGGGCCTGCACTCCTGCCCGGAACCCCCTTGGCTTCCTCTGCTGGGTCCAGCTTCTGTGCAGAGCACACTGTGGAGGCCTGGCCTCCCGGTGTCACAGGCTCCAAGTCAGCGAGCCGAGCCCAGCAGCCCCGGAGCAGCACGAGGCAGGGGGGACAGCAGCAGGAGGGACACTGCGGGGACAGCAGCAGGAGGGACGCTGCGGGGACAGCAGCAGGGGGACGCTGCGGGGACAGCAGCAGGAGGGACGCTGCGGGGACAGCAGCAGGAGGGACGCTGCGGGGACTGCAGAGTGGACTCTCAGACAAGCCGTGAGCTCTCAGTGCATGTCAGCCAAGGGGGCTCAGGTCACAGCTTAGCTTGAGGCTGATTAAGGAAAGAAGGGTGGGCCCCTGCCCGTGTGGCTCAGTTGGCTGAGCATCGTCCCGTTCACCGAAGGGCTGCTGGTTCGATTCCCAGTCAGGCACACATCTAGGTTTTGGGTTCAATCCCCAGTCGGGGTGCATGTGGAAGGCAACCAATCAGTGCTCCTTTCTCACAATGCTTCTCTCTTTCTCCCCGCCCCTCTCTCTAAAACTCAATAAAAATTAATTTTTAAAAAATAAAGAAAAGGAGGGTAGGACCAAGCAGGTTCTTAGGCAGGCTCTGCAGGGGGCTCGGGGACCTGCAGCCCTGCTCTGAGCCAGCTGGAGAGGTCTCCAGCCCTGTCCTCACTGGAGGAGAAGGGGGTGGGAACTGGAATGAGGACCCCACTGCGCTGTCTTGTTGTTGCTGGATCCCCAGCACCTGGCCCAGGGTTGACACTCGGGAAATATTTATTTGTTGAGTTACGGGCTAGCCTCTCCCACTGCAGGTGGGAGGGCATCCATCCTGCCCTGTAAGGCAGCAGGTGGCGACATCAGCCGTGGGCTGACTCTGGGTCTACACCCCATCTCCCAGGCTGAGTCCCTCAGCCAGGCGCCCCCCCGCCCTCAGCACGTGGGTGGAGTGGGGGGAGGAGGGAGATAACAGCTGGGATGCAGCACCCCCACCCCAACCGCAGAGGCTCTAAGTGGCTGCCAAAGCCCAGACCAGTAAATCGTGTCTCTGGGGGTAGGACCCGTGCAGTAGTATTTTCAAAGCCTCAGGTGCCTCCAATGTGCAGGCAATTTGGGGACCATGGTCAGGACTTGACGCCTTTTCAAAGCTCTGGGCATCCACTTTCATACTTGAACCTCAGGTTAAAATATCCCTGTTTCAAGGTCAAGGTCTTTTTGCTTAAAAAAGCATACATCTTCTCCATCTCCATCTCCATCTCCATCTCCATCTCTCTCTCTCTTCATCTCCATCTCCATCTCCATCTCCACCTCCACCTCCACCTCCATCTCTCCATCTCCATCTCCATCTCCATCTCTGCCGGGGTCCAGCCCCAGCAGGTCCAGGGGTCCCCAAAGGCGTGGACGGAGTCGGCGAAGAAGGAATGACACGAAGACAGCATTCAGTTGATCAACAGCCTTGCCAGGACCTCTAGCCAAGTTCTGGTCAGGATCTCCAGCAAAGGACGCCAGATGCTGGGGTCCAACCCCAGCAGGTCCAGGGGTCCCCAAAGGTGTGGACGGAGTCGGCGAAGACTATCCACCCTCTTCCTACGGTGGAGTCCTATCCGTCCCGAGTGCAGGGCGCTTACCTAGGGGTCCCTGTTCGGGCGCCAGATGCTGGGGTCCAACCCCAGCAGGTCCAGTTCTGGTTAGGATCTCCAGCCAGGTTTTGTGTCCATGTTCTCTTGCTAGGTTCTCCAGCCAGGTTCTCCAGGTTCTCCAGCCAGGTTCTGCAGCCATGTTCCCTCGCTAGGTTCTCCAGCCAGGTTCTGTCCAGGTTCTCCAGCCAGGTTCTGTAGCCATGTTCCCTAGCTAAGTTCTCCAGCCAGGTTCTGTCCAGGTTCTCCAGCCAGGTTCTGTAGCCATGTTCCCTCGCTAGGTTCTCCAGCCAGGTTCTGTCCAGGTTCTCCAGCCAGGTTCAGTCACCAGGTTCTAGTCAGGTTCTCTTGCCATGTTCTATCCAGGTTCTGTAGCCAGGTTCTGTCTCTAGGTTCTTCAGCCAGGTTCTCTCGCTAGGTTCTGTCTCTAGGTTCTGTGTTCAGTTTCTGTCCAGGATCTTTTGCCATGTTCTCTCGCTAGGTTCTGTCTCTAGGTTCTGTGTCCAGTTTCTGTCCAGGATCTTTTGCCATGTTCTCTCCAGCGAAGTTCTTCTGTCTCTAGGTTCTGTGTAGGTTCTGTGTCTAGGTTCTGTGTCTGGGTTCTGTGTCCTGTTGTCTTATTATATCTGTATTTATACCAGTTGATTCCAATCCTATCAATCTCTATTCCAAAGGTTAGGGCGTTTCTTATCTCCATTCCAGGGAGTAAAGATTATGTAGCTTAAGCATGATTGTTCGTAGTTAAAGTGATTAATTACCCGCCTGGCACTTAGTTAAGGGGTTTTATTCCCTCCCTAACTTCAGGGGAAAATCCCTACCTGGGGAAACAACCTTTCTCAGAGAGGTGACCTTGGTTAAAACACATAGTGCCAAGAAGGTGACCAACATATTAAGAACAGTATGCCATGTATGCCAGGTCCCTTGAAACAGCAAGGATGGACCGGCTCCCGGCACATCTCCATCTCCATCTCCATCTCCATCTCCATCTCTATCTCTCTTCATCTCCATCTCTATCTCTATCCATATTTATCAGATTCCATTTGTACTCAATGAAGACATTTTAGAAATAAGAAATTAAAAAGAAAAAAATGAAAGTTACCTGAATCTCGCCCTTTAGTGACAGTTACTGTTGACATCGATTTATTTTCCTTATTTCCTCACTTCCTACAGAGGAAACGGAGGTAGAGAAGCACGAGGTGACTTCCCAAGGTCCTGCAACTCCCAAGGAGCAGAGTCAGGCTGGGACCCCGGGCGCTGGCGGAGCCGTCCCACCAGGTTGCTGTGCGGTCTAAAGGGCTAATGCATGTCAGGGCGACCCCTGTACGCAGGGGTCTGTGGAAAGAGTGGGGCTCAACAGGGGGAAGAGGGAGGCGGCCTGCGGGCTGGTTTCTATGCATCCTTACGGGTCCGGAGCAGAACAGAGCCCAATGCCACGGTCACTGCCAGGCTCACAGCCTCACCTGAGTGACGACTTTACCAGGCTCTTAGGCCTCAGCCTGCTGGTGGGGCTGCTGGCCAATGGGCTCATGCTGCTGGTGGTGGGCCAGGGCTCAGGTACTCCCACCCGACCCTGCCTGCTCCTCACCCTAACAGCCTCTCCCTCCTCTGCCTGCCCTCCCCCAGCTGTCACACACAAACCTCTCAGCCCAATAAGGGAACACAAATACGGTCAACCACGGAGCCATGAATCTGGGCCTGTGAATTTTGAATACCCTCCTTTCTTCTCTGTGGTTCTCTTTCCCACATGGCTGGGGTAGGGGCCCCTTTCAAGGCCCTTCCTTCTCTCCAGAGCAAATAGAGGCCTCCATCTCTCCTCCCCTGTATCTACACACTCTCTCTGGCCTCCTGAGAGCAAGTCTCAGGCTAGTGTGTTGGCTTGGGAACCAGGGATATTGTCTCCACTGAAATTCCCAGACAACTTGGTCTGCTTGGTAATAGTGCTACAGCTAAGCACACACACCCGCACATGTGCGCGCGCACACACACTGACTCCACGGTCAAAAACACTGGGTTGAACCAAGTCAAACTGGTCTCTTTGCTGCAGGACTTATCAGAGCCTTGAATACCCTAAAGCAGTGGTCGGCAAACTGCGGCCCCTTGAGTGTGGCTCTTCCACAAAATACCACGTGCGGGCGCGCACGTACAGTTTGATTGAAACTTCGTGGCCACACTCAAGGGGCCAAAGAGCCGCATGTGGCTTGCGAGCCGCAGTTTGCCGACCACTGCCCTAAAGGCCACTTGGATTTTCTGAGAGGTGCTCAGAGCTGGCAGCCTCCTAAAATCCATGCTAGGAAACCAGTGTCCCATGGAACACACCCTGGGAAAGAGCCCAGCAGAGGAGTTAAGTGTTGAGCACAGTAAAGATGCTCTCGGCACCCTGAGGCCATGGCTCTGAGCCTCAGTTCCCCTGCCAGGTGCGCATCTCCTCCAAAGCGCCCAAGGAGAGGTAAAATGGGCCTCTGGTTATGGGAACGCCCCTCTACCCGAGCTGTGACCCCGCCCGGTTCCCAACCAAGCATATAGGAACGCAAGTCAGAGGAACAGCTAATTACAGGGACAGCCAGGATGAGCTACATTACTACGAGATCCTAAGAAGTGAACAAGTCCCGCACTTTGGTAGAATTCGTACCAAACTTCTTGTGATGTGCAGATCGGGAACGGCTCTCTGGAGGCCTAACCTGAGAGCAGACTGGTCCCCGGCGGCCTTGGGGATTTATACGTGGAGAGGGACAAGGAGGAAAAGGTGCCTGTCTGTACCTACAGCGCAGCAGGTCCTGTGCCCTGCACACGTTCCCTGTGTGCATATCTACAGATCACCCGTCGGGCCACACCCTAACCCTGGGAGGGAGGAGCGATGGTGCCATTGCACGGAGGAGCAGTAACTCATCCTGGCACATGGCCTGTGAGTGGTCCTCGGTGCCCACAGACCCTGGCCCCGCCCACGGGCTTGGCCTCAGGACCCCAGGGAGGAGGAGGCCCTTGCCCGCTGCTCCGAGCAAGGCAGCGGCCTGAGGGTGCAACTGTGTGAGTCAGGGTCCCCGCCCTGAGTGGGGCCTCGCACTAACGCTCAGTCAATAGCTGTTGAAGGATGAGTGAATGAATGATCAAGTGCAGTAAAGTGACTCACTTGTTTTACTTTACTTATTTTTAAGATAGAGCTACGATCTGGGGGAAGGGGACATGTTAATGTCTAAGTAAAGTCCTTGTTGTTTTTTGTTTGTTTTCCCACTTGTTTTAGAGAACAATCTGGTCATGTTACCTCTTTCACCTCCGGTGAGAGTCACGCTGAGGCCTCACCATGGGTCCTGTTCTTCAGCTCCCTGACCGGGTCTCCTACCCTAGCCCTCCTACTGCAGCTCCAACCACACTGGCCGCCTTGCTGTCCTCCAAACGCACCAGCAGGCTCCCGCCTCAGGGCCTTTGCACCTGCTGTTCCCCTTGCCTCCCTCTCTCATTTCTTTAGGACTCACTTCAACTGCACCTCCTCAGAGAGGCCCTCACTGACCACTTCATCTAAAATATCACCCTGGCCCTGGCTAGTTTGGCTCAGTGGATAGAGCCTCAGCCTGTGGACGGAAGGGTCCCGGGTTCGATTCCGCTCAAGGGCATGTACCTAGCTTGCAGATTCGATCCCTGGCCCTGGTCAGGGCGCATGCAGGAGGCAACCAGTCGATGTGTCTCTCTCACAGTGATGCTTCTCTCTCTGTGTCTCTCCCCGTCCCTTCCACTCTCTCTAAAAATCAATGGAAAAATATCCTCCGGTGAGGATTAATAAAATAAAAGATCATCCTGTTACTCTCTCTCCCCTTATTCTCTCAAAATTTTGTTTGTAACTTATCACCACCCGAAATTACGTTGCCTGCCTATGTGTTTGTGTGCTTACGACATTTCCTGTCCTATCTGTGTCTGTTGTAAGCTCCATGCGGAGACGGGGTCTGTGCTTGGTTCACTGCTGCATCCCAGTGCTCAGCACAGACCCCGGCACGTACCAGCTGCTCGATAAATCCTTGTTGAACAAAAGAATGAAAGAGAGAGAGAGACGAGAACCTGGACTCTGTCACACAGCAACCCCTGTGCTATTTGTCTCGGGAGAAAGGAAAACAAGGAACTTTAGTAAAAGAACCAAATTTACTTCAGTTTAAGGCAAATTCCACACAGACTCTCAGACACAGGCACAGGACCAGACAGTGTAGAAACTCCACCATCATGCATGACAGGAAGGGAGCGGTGCCGGGCACAGACAGGGTGGGGCCGGTCGCGCCCAGGCACAGGACGTTCAGCGGGCTGCGGAGCCCCATGCGGCAGGAGGGACCGGCATGCATGACCTGCACCCAGGTGGGGAGAGGCTGGGCAGTGGGTGCGCCCAGGGGTGAGATCACCTTCCTCGCTTTCCCACGGCCGGGGCAGGGGCTCCGGCCCAGGTGGCAGAGCCCAAGGATGGAAGAGGGCGACCCTAGAGCCAAGATGGCCTGGGGTGGGAGGGTGCACTGGCGGGGGCGGGATGGGGAGGCGGGGCATGGGAGGAATGGACTCTCAGGGCCTCGGAGCGGAAGGTCACCCTGAGACCATCTGGTCAACCCCCTTGCTTTACAGATGCGGATACCGAGGCTCCCACAGCAGGCAGGGGCTGCAGCAGGGCCTGAGCCCAGGACCCTGGCTCCTGTCTGAGGGGGGAAGGGGCCGTGTGGGAGCGCGGGGCTGGGCTGCTCCTGGCCCAGGCCTCTAGGTGGGCAGCGGAGGAGTGGGCACCAAGGACCCTGGGCGGCCTCTGGGGGGAGGTAGGGGTGCCTGGAGCTCAGAGTCAACTGCGGTGCCCACAGGTCACAGGCCAGAGAGAGGCCTGTGGCTCTGTGTCTCGAACCAGTGTCACGCTGGGCTGGGGGGCATGGAAAAGACCTTGCGTCTGAAAAGCCTCCGTGGCTGACCCATCGAGCGGCCTACGGTCCACATCACAGCCGCCCCTTCGTGGAGCTGCGGGGTCCCTGCTGCAAGCCAGTGTCCCTGGGAGGGCCCCATGTCCAGGCCTCCTGACAACCCGTCAGCCTCCCGGGGCTCACTGGGAACAGGGGCAGGGTAGGTGCTGGGGTGGGGGTCAGGGCCAGGTAGCGGAGTGGACAGCGCAGGAGGAGGGGAGGGCGAGGGGGCCTGGAGGAGGGAGGCCCAGCCCCGGCTGCAGCGGCGAGAGGAGCAGACAGGACGGTCCAGGGTGCTGAGGGGCCGCATCAGCCTGACTGCTAACACCTTCCTGGCTGGACTAGAGCCGAGTGTCAGGGGAGGAGGAGAGCAGGGCTCCATCAGCCTGACTCCCTGGGTTTGGGCCATAAGCGAGGCCAGGAACCTGGGAGGGCGTCTCCAGAGGCCCGCCCTCCGCCACACGGGTTCCGAAGGCTGGGCCGGGCGGACTGTGGGGCTCCAGGGACCCGGGGCACCCTTCCCCCGCCTCCCCAGGCCCCAGCCGCTGCCACAGGCCACGAGCCAGGCTCAGATGTGCGTGTGCACGGGGGAGGGGGAGGGGGAGGGGGCGGCGGGTGGCGTGCGGGCTGGGGACTGGGAGGGTGAGCTGGCGGGGGCCTCGGGTGCGGGGCGCGGGCGGATGCCCTTGGCCTTCATGTAGGACACCAGCTGGTCGGGGATCTCGGCCAGCACGTCCCGGGCCAGGCGCGCCATGCTCAGCACGTGGTTGCCCGTGCGGTCCACGTAGTCCCTGAAGGGCACGAACTGGCCGGCAGGGGAGGCAGGGTTAGGCCAGGTCTCTGCTGGGCCCAGCCCCCCACATCTCCTGGCGGAGATCCTGCCCCTCCTCCCAACCTCTGCCCACGTCCCTCTTCCCTCCCCCACGGTGAGCTCTCCAGGGAAGCTGTCATCACGTCACCACTCTCTCCGTCACGCAAACACCTCCTGAGCACCTAGCCCACGCCAGGGTGCTCAACGCGGTTCCGAGGGCCGAGGTCTGGGCACCGGGCACTTAGCGGGCACTTAGGGAATGCTGAATGGACCCCTGGCTTCCGGGAGTTGGGCCCTCAGGTAGCCCCCCTCCCGGTAGAGCCCTCTCTCCTAGGTCAGGCCCCTCTGCTTCCTCCAGGGGTGCCCCCAGGCCTTCGCATCCACGGTGCCCCCTCCCAGGCTTGCTCGGGTTTCTAGCCCCCCATCTGGCCTCCACACCTGGAACGACCCCTCCCACCCCAGGGTATGGAGAATGTGCTTTTCATTCCAATCTCCTAAGCAGTGGGCCTCTGTCCGCAGGGGCTGCCGGGAGGGGCTGCCGGCTGAGGTGCACGTGAGGGCCTGTCTGCTCGGTACACTGCATCCTACACGGAGACTCAGGGCACTGTCACCGAGCCGAGGGCAGCTTCCCTCCAGGGGCTGCCAGCTGCGGGGGGTGGGGAGGCGCCGGGCAGAACACAGAAGGTGCAATAACCAGGCGCCGTGCTCTGGAGGAGCCCACGGAGGCCTGGGGTGCAGGGAGGGCTGGGCGGGCGACATTCGGGGTGAGGAGGCCAGGCCACCTGGGCTCCCAGTGCCACCCTCTAGCCTTTCCAGAAAACCCCTCAGGGAGTGTGAGGCCAGCCGGCTGGGGGGCAGCAGGGCTTCACCTGGACAATGTCCCGCTCAGCCAGCTTCCCCCGGGAGGAGATCCGCACCTCGTCGCCGTCCAGCTCCACCATGGCTGTGGGGGTGGGGGGTGGGGGCAGGCATGGAGTGGAGGCAAGTCAGGGGCCAATCTCACAGGGAAGCCCACTCAGTGAGTCCTCAGTTCTAGCCCAGCCTCCAGCTCCCCGCTCCCAGGCTCCCAGGGTGGGAGGAGGGAGGAGTCCTTGGCCTCCTCTCCACGGCCTCGGGGTGTGGGTGTGGGGCGCACACCCTGACACACAGGCCCCTGTGCAAACAAACACCTGCACGCTGCCAGCTGACCCAGCTGATCACACACCAGGTGTGAGCCTCGCTGTGGACGGGGCCACGCCCAGGGGCCCGGAGCCTCTGGGAGCATGGCGGGGGTGGGGGGTGGGGGGCGGGGGGGTGGGGGGCGGGGGGGCGTGGGTGGAAGTGGGGGGGCGGGGTGGTGAACTCACCATCGAACTCCGCCTGGCCCACGCCGATGATGATGATGGACATGGGCAGTTTGGCAGCCTGTGAGACAGCGGGGGGTGGGGGTGTTTGGGACCCAGCCGAGGGGCCAGTTAAAAGGGGAGGAGATCGTGTTTAGGGACAGAGGATAGATCAAAGAAGGAAGCCAGGAGGACAGGGAAGAAATGGAAGGGAGAAGGATGGAGACACAGAGAAACCCAGAAAAGCAGGGGAGGGGGAGAGGGCAGCCAGGGCTACAGACCCAGGGACCCAGGTCTGCTCCTGCCAGACCCCCACCCCTCCTCTGCCTCCGGGCCTCCATCACTGAGGCATCTTTTGTGTGGCCTGGACCTCCCAGTTCTCTACCTGGCCAGGCTGAGTTCCCAGGGCAGCTAATGAGGGAGCCAGAGGTGGCCGGAGGGCGCGGGCCACCCAGCGTGGCTAAGAGGTGGTGGGGAGCTCACCGGTGGGACCACTGGGACCGATGCCCCCCACCCCAGGGCCAGGCCCTCCAGGTGCTGCAGCCCGAAGCCAGCAGGGTCCCACCCAGGGTGGGGAGCGGAGAAGCCAGGCCAAGCGTCTCCCTAAAGGAGTGGGAAGGTGCGCCCGCAGGTTCCCGCCCCCCAGCTCACGTTGACGATTGCCTCCTTGGTCTGCGCCATGTCCGAGATGACCCCGTCGGTGATGATGAGCAGCACGGAGTACTGGGAGCCGTCCTGCACCTCGGCCGCATTCCTGGGGTGGGGCGCAGTCTGTCTGGGAGGCTCTGGGCATGTCACACCCGCGCCCCCCCCCACACACAGGGTTCCTTAACACTTTGGTGGGGACAGTTCTTTGGCTGGAGGGGGTCTCTTAGGGTCAGGGCTCCCTGAAAGGCAAGGGGACAGCTGCTGGGACGGGGTCTAGCGACCGGCTCACCTGGCCACGTGGGTGACGACGGGGGCGAAGTTGGTGGGGCCGTAGAGCTGCACCGTGCGCAGGCTCTGGTGGTAGGCCTCCAGGATGCCGTCGATGCCGCAGCACGACGGGTTGTCCTGGTTGCCGTTCTGGGGGCAGAGGATGGAGGCTGAGCCCAGGAGGCTGAGCCCAGGGAGGAAGGAGGGGCGGGAAGGCGGAGGGCGACAGGAGCAGGGGGCAGTGGCCAGCAGGCCTGGGCTCTCCTACACTCTTCCCTGGTGGGGGGACAGGGGAGGAGAGCATGTGGGGGCCCACCCTGAAGGGGAGCACATGCTCCTCACCCCACCCCCTGCACCTGCCCAGCTGGAAAGTGGCTGCAGGGTCCAAGCAGCTCTGCAAGGGCTGACCCCGCTCCTTCGCCCTGTGCCCAGCACCAGGCTGGCACTCCGCAGGCTGTGAGGGGCGTTTGCTGTGAGTGACCCAGGGACCGACTCGGAGTCCCCAGCTCATGGCAGGGAGGGGAGGAGGTGGCCCCCATCAGCACCAGCCCAGGGAGCTCCTGGAATCCCCCGCAGCTGCCTGTACCCAACCCACACCCCCCTCCTCATTTCTGGGGCCTTGGGGGAAAGTACGGCCACGTGCCCCCTCCACCTCCTGGTCTTGTCAGGAAAAGGAGGCCAGAGCCACTGAGGGTGGCCTCAGACGTGATGGGAGTCTTTGTGAGCAAGGTGGGGAGGGGGTTTCTGGAGGCCCAGCGACAAGACCCCCTGCACACAGCAGGCAGCCCCTGAAGGCCCTAGGCGAGTAAGGGGGAAGTGCCCCCACCCCGGGCTTGTCACCACCACCCCCAGGGGTCAGCCCAGCCCTTTCTCTGGCCTCCTACCAGCGGGAACTCGTGGGACACCCGGCCGTCGGGGGGCAGCTTGGCCCCGAAGCCGAGGGCGGGGAACATCTTGTCGCTGTCGTAGTGCTGGATGATCTCCCCGACGGCGGTCAGCGCCAGCGCGTAGGCGTTCAGCTGGTAGGGGCTCATGTAGTGCAGGGACGTGGACTGCGAGGGGTTTCCTGCGACACAGGGCGCGGGACACGTGCGGCGTGCACCATCGGAAGGGGTGTCCAACGGCACCCCTCGCTTTTGCTTATGTACCCTCGATGCCGTTCTGTCCTACTGCACACTCCATCCTGGAGCAAAGCCCGGCTGCTAAACCCTCAAAGAATATCCGAGTCCCAGGATCCCGCGGTGCCCTGACCTGCGGGGCAGCGGCGGCCTCCTGACTCCCCTGCCTCCCCGCCCCGTGCCTGCCGCCCGCGCTCAGCACACCAGCCGGCGAGCCCTCAATCTGTGTCCGCCGGATGCCGCCTCTTCTCTGCTCAAAGGGCTCTGAGGCTCCCATCTCACCCGGAGTTAAACCCAAATTCCTCACAAGTCCCGCATGACTAGCCTCCAGTTACTCCTGTCCTCGCCTCCTACACCCTCCCTGCCACTCACTCAGTCCACCTCGGGGCCTTGGCAATGGCTGCCCCTCTGCGCTGGGACACTTTCCGCGGGTGTGCACGTGGCTCGCTCCCCCACCTCTTCAGGTTTCATCTTCTCAGTGTGGTCTTCCCAGCCGCCCCCGTCCTCCCTCTCTATCCCTCTCCCTCGTTTGACGTTTCTCCATTGCCTTTATCACCACTAAATATTGTCCATATTTTACTTCTTAATGAGAGGCAGTCAGCATAGGCTGCAAAGGTACCAACCCCGTCTCTACCTCCTACCAGCTGAGTGATCTTGGGTGAGTTCCCTAAGCTCTCAGCCTCAGTCTCCTCATCTGTAGAATGGGTATAGCAGTGCCCACCTCCTAGGGCTGTTGTGAGGATTACAGAGGCGTTACGGTAACTCACCTCATTGTTATTAGCACAGAGGGCCCTCCCAGCTCTGACATCCTACCACCCTCTGTGGGGCTAGGGGTTTCTGACACACCTGTGCAGTGAGACCCGGGTATCTTCTGATTGGCACAAAAATGAGCATTGAGCACCGCTAATGGGGTCCAGACTCCAAAGAAGGTGGTGATGTTTCTAACAGCGCAAGGCCTGGCCCTGATTGCTCCTGGAGGCTCCGTCCCAGCCCCACTGACACTGGACATGGTCAGAGGAGGCGAGGAAGTGGGGCAGCCCCAGCACGGAGAGGACCAGGGTTCCTGGGCTGCGTGTCTGCCCTCACGGAGGACCAGGCGCTCAGGCCTGCCTCTAGTCTCCCCTCCAGCCCGGGGGCTGCACGGCAGAGGGTGTGGGATTCGATCCCGTGAGCAAGCACCTCCGCTCCAGGGCTCTCCAGGGCCCAGAGCAGCTGGTCCTAGTCCCTCAGGGAGACCGGGTGCTCTCAAGGGTAAGCCTGTGGCTCAGGGCCCAGACCTGTTAGGACGGTGGTTCCATCTTTGGCTCTGGGGGCCTAAGCACCTCTTCTTCAGGGAGGACGAGGCCAGAGCGTATGGAAGACCTGGCTGCCAGCGAGGGCAACCACCACAGCCCTGTGAAGCCTTCCCTCCCCCCACCCCCACCCCCCACCCCATCCAGAGCCTCTGCCACCCCCCACTCACCATTGGAGGCCGTGAAGTCGATGGCCACTGTGAAGTTGATCTGGGTCCTAGAGGAAGGAGAACAGCAGGGCGTTACCTGGACAGAGGCGGGGCTGGGGGAGGGGGAGCAGGGCTGGAGGGCAGGAAGCCTGGGCCCACCAGCCCGCTGCTGGCCCGTGTGTGGTCTTTCCATCTGGAAAGCTGGGATGTAACGCCAGCCTCCCCTCCCCCCACCCCGCAAAGGGCTGCTGTGAGCATCACAAGAGCCAGGAGGTGTGAAGCTCTTTGAAGACAACAGATGCTCTGTGTGGGCAAGTGATTATGCCCAGTTATTTGCTCCCCAAACCCTGCCCCTGGGCCCCCTGAGGCCGTGAAGTAGAGTCTCACTGTGTTCAAATTTGCAGTCAGATTCAGGGTTAAAACTTATTTGACAAAGAAAAGGAGACAAATAGACATTGTCCATCTCCGGAGGGAAGAACAAACACCACGCATGAGGTTGTCTTGCCCCCAGTGAACCTGAATCGGACTGAGCCTCCAGAGCATCTACCAGTTGCTCACAGGACGCACGGGGACAGAGGGCACTGCGGGGGGCGCGGCCAGCGAAGGCCAGTCCGTGGCACGTTCTGGAACACCTGCCTAGGGACCAGCAGGAGCGGATCACCTGGGGACGCGGAGGACCCTAGGTCTCCTGCAGAACCATGAATCAGAAGCTGTCTGCAGGGTAGGAAGCTCTTAGCAAGCCCCCTCCAGGTGCGGGGGTGCGGGGGGCAGGGAACTGATAGAAGAAAAGAGAATTAAGAGACAAATCAACCAACCCCAAAACAGGGGTGGGCAAAACTTGTGAGTACATGAAACACAGTTTATTCTTATATCATTGTTTGTTAATTATTTTATTATTTGTACTATAACTGTAAACCTACTTTTGCCCACCCCTGTATATGGCTCTTGCCTGGATTTGGGGTTCAAAGAAGCCAATTAAAAACTTTAGAACTCAACTGGGGAAATCTGAACACTGACTAGATATTTAGGAACTTTCAGTTGTCAGGTGTGATTACGATACTTGGTTATATTTGACAGAGAGCGTCCTTAAATTTCAGAGACACACCCTGAAGTAGTTGGGGGAATGAACTATGTCTAGGATTTGCTTCAAAATGACTGCATGGAAGGGAGAGGGGGTGGAGCAAGATTGGCCAGGAGCCGGTAATGGCAGAATCTGGGCGAAGGGCACCTGGGGGTCATGATACCTCCCCTGCACTTTTGCACGTGTTTGGGATTTTTCCATAATAAAAAAAGTTAGGTTTTGAGGCTTCAGATTCAGGGTTGACACTGCTGAGGTTTGGCTGTCCCAGGTTCTGTGCTGGGTGCTAACAGAACAAAGCTGGCAAGACATGAGCCCTTGAGAGAGTCTAGTCTCATGGTTCACACACTGAATGAACACAGACATCAAGGGAGCGTATTGAAAAGGAAGATCCCAGGGCACCTCTCCCGGGAATGCCAATCCAGCTGGTCTGAGACGGGACCAGAATCTGCTTCTTTAATGAACACCCGCTGGCCTCATCCAGGATGCTGGGAAGTGCAAAGTTTGGCACTGACTGGGATCACACGTGGGGAACTGTTATGGTGGTTCCAAGTTGGGGCCAGGGATGATGTAAGATGAGACAGGGCTCACCTCACCTGCATTTAGAAGATGGTCCCTATCAGAACCACAGCCCTCTCTCCACCTAGTCACAGCTGGGCTACTGCTCATGGACCCTTTGTCCCCCAGAAGTGTGAAGGACGTGGGTACCAGGAAACCCAAGCCAGGATCTGCTGGCCAGAAACAGTTCTCCCCACACTACTTCGCCCGGGTCTGCGGCCTGGGGGCAGAGCATCTAATGGACTCTAAGCTCTGAGGGAGAAGGAGCCACAAGATGGCAAGAGCCTGGGTCCCTGAGTGACTGTGGAGCATCTCCCCAGCCATCCTGCCACCCCAAGAATGAAACATAAGCTTTTATTTGTACTAAGCCTTGAGGTTGGAGAATTATTTGTTATAGCAGTTGACCTACTCTATTCACCTGCTGTTCCTTGTCACCTCTCAGGTGGAATACAGAGGCTATGTCTTCATTGGAAGAGGGGACACATTGGCGGGTAAGAGCCTGCCCCCCTGGGCTGCCCTGGTAGGGTGGTTCTGGCCTGCAGGGCTGCAGCTGAGGGCACAGGCAGGCCTTGCTCCTTAAGCAGTTTTCCCTGCTCTGGGTTCTGAAATGACTCAGGGAATGAAGGGACTGGAACGCGGTATCGATGGGAAAGTTCCTCCCGGCAGGCTCACCTCTCCTGCCTAAGGGCACAGCAGGGCAGAACGCAGGCTGCTGAGCAACCAGCTCCATCTCTGACATGGGGCAGAGGTGCCCATTCCCTCCCCCACCCCTCCAGGTGGGCAGGGGAGGGCGGGCAGGGAGGAGAGGATCCCTAGACACATGTCGCCATCAGCTGCCTGCCCAGACACGCGTGCGGGCTCTCGCGGCCTGGAGCCAGCCTCTCAGGCTCTCCAGCGAGTGCAGAGAGGCGTGGGGCGGGTGCAGAAGGGGAGGGCTAGGGCGGCTCGGTGTTCTAACTTGCCCGGTACACCAGGCGCCAGCTTTGCGCAGCAGCCGCCCACCGCTGCGGCTCCAGGAGACGTCACAGTGCCCAGCCCTTTAACTCGGCCGTCTCCACCTGCACCCACCCCACCTGCACCCACCCCACCTGGGCGCCGGAGGCAGGCAGGGAGAGTCACGACTGTGGAAGAAAGGCAGCAGTCATGACAGGAGGCACCTTGCCACTAGGCCCGCGGCCTCGGGAAAGTTATATAAAGTGAAGATCTGCTGGAGGGGGTCGATGGGGGAAAAGGGGGACATATGCAATAATTTCAACAATAAAGATAAAAAATAAAATGAAGATCCTCGTCGCCCTGCCCATTGTGCTCTGTACCTTGGGGGTATTCTGCAAATGAGAAGGATAAAGAGGATAAGCAGGACTGGAAATTACCAGCTGCTGCGGAATGTACCGGGTGGCTGCTTAGTGGATGGAGAACAGAGCGGTTTTGACGAGGGAAGGGAGCAAGGGCAGGGTGGGGAGCAGGCTGGGGGTTGGGGGGGGGGGACAGGAGGCCTCCGGGGGACTGTGGGAGGGTGTGTGCGCAGTGGGTAAGGAGACCTCCCACCTGAGACGGCGGTTCCAGCCCGCGGGAGCCGTGGCAGGGAGAGCGGGCGTGGCTTCCCAGGCCCTGCCTTCGCCTCTGCCCTGGAGAACCAGGCAGCCCAGTGCCCACTTGGCTGGGATGAGCCTTTGGCAGCTGCCCTACCTGTCTCCTTTCCAAACAGGTGTAGTTACTCACCTGCCTGCACCTGTGGGCTCTTGGCTACCCACACCCTGGCCTGGCACCTGTCCTTGGCAGTCGGCTCCTTTTCCATGAGCTGTTGGCTGGAGCCTCCAGGCTTCCCTGGCTGCCTTGGCCCGGACCCTGACACCTCTGGCTCTTCCTGCTCCTTAAATTCGTGTTTGACCAACTGCTGGTCCTGGGACGACTCCCTGGCCCATCCTCCACTCTCTCCTGCCCTTTATATGTCCCCCACGACACCAGGCAGGCTCATCGCTGCCACGCAGACACACCAGGGATATCAGAAGCTCAGAGCAGGAAGGAATCTTAGAATCCACCAAACTCCAACCTCTGTGCTCCCAGGAGGAACCCGATTCCCTGGGAGGGACAGTGACCTGCCCGAGGAATCCAGCACTCAGGGCGAAGGGGGTCTGGAGCCCGGGCCTCATGACTCCTCGTCTAGGGCTCTTTCCACCTCCCCAAGCCCTTGGGACTCTGGCATGGAGTCCCCACCACCTCCGGGCTCCTCTGGGCACAGGGACCTGGCCTGCCCGGCTGGCTGCCTGGCCCAGGAACACCCTCTGCAGCCAGCCGGCCTCCAGGGCAGGCAGAGCTCTGGGAAGGCAGCCTGGAGCCCAGGATCACAGACTCCAGCCAGGGCCTCGCGGAGGCCAGGGTGGGGCCAGAGCTGCTCCTGCCCTGGTTTGAGGCCCCTTCCCTCTCCCTGAGGCCACGGAAACGGGGCTGCACGTCTTCTCACCCTCCTTTGATGTAGTCGAGAAATGTGCACTCTGACTCCACGGCAAAGGACAGCAGCGTGACCTTGAAAACAAAAGGGAGCTGGTCAGCGGGAGCCTCAGCACGTGCCATGCGCCTTCATCGCTGCAATCGGGGCTCACAGCAGCCCCAGGAAGGGCTGTTATTACCCCCATTTATCCCCAAGGAAACTGAGGCTCAACAAGGTGATGCAATGTGCCCAAGGACGCTGCCCGCACGTGGCCAGGTGAGATGGGAACCAGGCCTGTCTGAGCTTGCCCTCTTGACCTCAGCGCCAAACTGCAGACCCCGTGTGGAGCGGAGCGTGGAGGGCAAGCGTCTTCCTGACACAGTCCTAACACCCGCCAGGCTGGCCAGCTCCACGCTTCCAACACCCTGTGCTAGTCATCCTCACACGTGCCTCTCTGGTCCACACTTATCTGCAGCCTTACCTGTCCCCTCCCTCTGGCGTCTCTCCATCTCTACCCTCAGACCCGAGACCCTCGTAAGCAGCCTGTCTCTCCCGGGGTTGGGGGTGGGGTGGGGGGGGCACTGGCCACCCAGGACCCCCTCTCCCAAGCAGAGGCCTCTTGAGCTACGTCCTCTGGCGGCTTTGGCATCAGCTTCGCCGAGACAGGCAGCCTCTGGCAGCGGGTCATGATGACTTGGGATCTGGGAGACCAGGGAAAGCCTGGCAGCTGAAACCCATTAAATGAGGCAGGCGGGGGAGGGGCCATTTCCCTGCATCACAGACCTCCGCTCTGGAATTTGGGGAGCTCCCTGCTCGCGTACATTCAGCCGTCTTCATCGACTCACTAGGTGGGTGCGTAGGGCCTCTGCTTGACAAAGCTGATGAGCCATTCGCTCTCAAAATGAGAGGGTCTGCGAGTGCTGAGCTGGGCCTCAGAGACCCCCACCCACGGTGATCACAGCCTGAGGCACCTGGACAAAGCCTCCTTTCACGAGGAATGGACTAGGGCAGTGGCCTCTATGCTGACAATTAGGAGACCCCTTGGGGAGCTTTTAAAACACCAATGGCATCAGGGTTTCTGGGGCAGGGCTCTGGCCCTGGATCTTACTTTAGCGCAGTGGTTCTCAACCTTCTGGCCCTTCACAGTTCCTCATGTTGTGACCCAACCATAAAATTATTTTCGTTGCTACTTCATAACTGTAATGTTGCTACTGTTGTGAATCGTAATGTAAATATCGGATATGCAGGATGGTCTTGGGTGACTCCTGTGAAAGGGTCGTTCGACCACCAAAGGGGTCTCGACCCACACGTTGAGAACCGCTGCTTAGCTCCTCACAAGAGTCTAACCTGCAGCCAGAGCTGAACACCCGGGCCCGGGATGAAGTAATTCCCTACCTTGCCTGCCCGTGGATTCACCCAGAGACTTGCTACTCAAAGTGGGGTCCCTGGACCAGCATGGTCAGAGTCACTGAGTTACTACTAAAAAATGCAGAAACGGCCCTAGCTAGTTTGACTCAGTGGATAGAGTGTCGGCCTGTGGACTGAAGGGTCCCAGGTTCGATTCCGGTCAAGGGCACACATGCCTGGGTTACAGGCTTGATCCCCCGCAGAGGGCATGCAGGAGGCAGCTGATCAATGATTCTCTCTCATCATTGATGTTTGTATCTCTCTCTCCCTCTCCCTTCCTCTCTGAAATCGAACATATATATATGCTTCTTGCCATTTTAACAAGATCCCAGGAGATTCTCTCGTGGTAGGTAGGGTCTGAGAAGCACTAGGCACAGATGGCTGGGCCCAGCCTGGAGCCCAGGGAACTTGCCTGGGAATCTGCATTTTAGAAAGCAGACTGGGTGGTTCTTTTTAAGATGGAGACTGGGAAATGCTGCAGCAAAGGGGAGTCAGGAGACCTGGGCACAGCCCTGCGCTGCCCTTAACTCACCGTGTGACCTAAGACAGCACGTCCCCTCTCTGAGCCTCTAAGTAAGAAAGCTGGATGAGGTCAGTGGTTGTCAAACCTTTTTAACACTGTACACCCAATATTTCTCAGCTGCCTCCCAGAGAGGCACCTGGGAACGTGTGGGAGAATTCTGGGGGTCTCGCAATGACTGGCGCTCCGTCGGCAGCTATGGGCTGAGGCCTGGGGTGCACCCCACAACGTAGGGGAAGTCTTGTGAGATGGAGAATGGTCCCGCCTAAAACGCCGACAGCATCCCACTGAGAAACCCTGTGGCTTTGGGCAAAGGAAATTCAGGGTGGGGCAGAAGCAGGTTTACAGTCTAGAGCGTGAGAAACAGTTGATTCTTGTACTGTTTATTTATTTATTACTTATTGTGTTGTTTTCCAAATGAACAATTGTAAACCTACTTTTGCCCCACCCTGTATTACTCCACGCCTGTCTGTGAAAGTTACAATCAGAGAAGCCGGGGTCGCCCCCTGTGGATAAGCAAACCACTGTGCCGTTTTTAGGCCTGTGTCTCCCCTGTGTCTGTCATTGCCACGCTGTGCAATAAGCAGAGTAAGAGTAACTTATCAGCCCCATTTTACAGATGGAGAAAATGAGGGTCCTCAGAGGACCCCCAGAACCCCTGACTAGGGCCTCTTCTGGGTTTAGGGTTGCAGTCTGCCTGACTCAAATGACTAAGTTTCCCTGCATTCGCTGATGTATGGACCTCTGGAGTGGGAAGGGCCATGAAGGGTAGAACTTGGGCATGTTTGCCCTGCAAAGATACTGGCTTATTCTGTAAATGCATTGTGGGCTCTACCCCAGGGCCTTTGCACATGCTGATTCCTACTAGAATTCTCTTTCCCCAATATCCTCAATACTTGCTTCCTCATCTTCTTTGAATCTCAGCTCAAATGTCACCTGAGAGCAGCTTTCCTTGACTACTTTATATTAGAGGCTCAGTGCATGAAATTCGTGCATGGGGGAGGGGGTCCCTAGGCCTGGCCAGAGATCAGGGCTGACCTGTGGGGCAGTTGGGAGGCCCCCCTCTGGCACCCGCCTTGGCCAGTCTGGCACTACCCACTCACCAGCCCCGCCCCCTGCTGCCAGCAGTCACCTCCCTCTGCGGGGTGACTGGTGGGGTGATGGGGGGGGGCCCTGCTGGCACCTGCTTTGGCTGGCTTGAGGCCTGTGGGCTGTGGGCAGCTCCTGCACTGAGTGTCTGCCCCCGGGTGGTCAGTGCGCCTCATAGCAACTGGTCATTCTGCTGTTCAGTTGATTTGTATATTAGGCTTTTATTATATAGGAAGGAAGGAGGATAGTAGTTTTGTTGCTGGCATCCCTATCCCTTCACTTTGCTTTTCCCCACAGCACTCATAACCACCCACAGGCATATACACGTATGTATATTTACTTGTTTCTGCTTCCTCCCACTAGAATATAAATGCCAGTAGGGCCAGGCCTTCCATTTATTGATAAATGCATGAAGATCAGTCCCCAGAAGCTGCTGGGCCAGCGTGACCCCAGGATGGTCGCAGGCAAGCAGCGCCCGGCCCGTAGCAGCCGCAGGCTCTGAAGGTAACTTGGGAGCTGACTGCCACCCCCCTTTCCAGCCCGTGACCTTCGCTGAGTCACTTCCCTGCCTGCAGCCTTGGTTTCCTCCGTCATGACAGGGGATGATAACACTGCCTCCCAAGGAAACAACCTGTGAAAAGCACCTCAGTTGGGAATTTCCCGGAGTCAGGGCCCAATCACTGCGCCTCCTTTCCTCTTCCCGCCCGCAGGAAGTCCCATGGGAGTCTCTCTCTGGGCTTTCTCAGTCTGAATCACTGAGCCTGCTGTGCTACAGCCTTAAGCGCGCCTTCCCCCTGGGCGGTGGCTCCGGGGCCCCACCCCTCTCCACCCCCCACTCTCCAGGTCTAGTTCCCACACCGCAGGGGCACACAAACACTCGTGACTCCCGACACCAGGCCCCGCTCCGGGCTCAGTGTCTACCCAACAGCATAGCGGAGGCCTGGCTACTCACGGTGCCAGAATTCACATATTTCTTTTTCTTCATTTTCTTTTTGGGGTTTACCACCTGCAGGAAAAAACAGTTACCAGGTGAGAAAGAGGCTTCCAAACTGACAGACTGGACCCCTGGGGCTTCCAGGTGGTGGTGGGGGGGTGTTGAGGGGGTGGGGGGGGGGAGAGCCAGGGTGTGGCCCAGACCCTGGAAGCAGAGAAGGCTGAGATCAGCCATCCCGGGGGGGGGGGGGGGGGGGGGGGAGGCCCAGGCATTTAGATTGAGAGAGCCTGGCATCTAGACTTACGCAACCAGGCTCCCCGATGGGACATAGTGTCCCACAAGCAAACACACCAAGAATAATATTTACTTAACCTCCTTTCCCACTACTTCCCAACACACCCCGCACCCTATGCAGCCAGAGGAGCTCGATGTTGCAAAGGGGCCCTGCCCATGCCTGCCCTGAGCCCGCGCAGGCTGATCTCTCAGCGGGAACCCGCCCCCCACAGCCCTCCCTGCGCCTCCCTGGAGACCCAGCCTTAGGGCTCCCTGGGGCCTGTGAGCTCCCTCCCCCTCCCCCGCTCCCCCACCGCCCTCACACTGTACTTAGAACCTCCTTAACCGTTCTTCGCATGTAAGCTTTCATTCCAAACCCAACCCGTCATCAGAGAAGATACCTCAGCCCTAGCTAGGCATACAGTAGGTGCTAAACAAACATTTCTTGGTGGGTTAACTCGATGGTCTTAACTGGGGGCCCACCCCACCCTTGGAGAGATCTGGCAACGTCTGGAAATATTTGTGGTTGTCACGACTAGGGGAGTAGGCAGAGACAAAGGAGGCTGCCAAACACCCTGCGCCCCGCGGGACAGCTCCCCACGGCAAAGTCCTGAGTGTGAGATGCCAGCGGTGTGAGGCGGAGGCCCTGGCTGCCGGGGCACCTGGCCTGGCAGCCCTCTGGGGGCATCGCCTGCGCACCTTGGTACCTAACCTGAGCCTCACCAGCTCTTTTGTGTTTTTTCTGTGCAAGTCTAGGCCCAGCCCTTCCCTAACCTCCTATTGAGCAAAGCAAGATGACCTCCCACCTGCTGTCCTTCCCTCTTCCCCCTCTCCTGTCCTTCCTCCTGGGGTCTCTTCTGCCTGGAGGATGCTGAGAGCCACTTAGGACCTCCTGAACTGTTCTTCCCGTGTAAGCTTGGAGACAAGGAAACTCAGGCACAGAGACACCAAGTGCTTTGCCAAAGGGCGCGGAGCTGGTCTGGGTAGTGACAGAATTAGGAGCCAGGTTCCAGCCTCAGGCCCCTCGATAAGAAATGCCAACACATTCCTTCACAAATGTTTGCCAGGTGGGGTGGGATGGGGTGCCAGTTCCTCTCCTCTAGAATCTTTACTCCAGTGGAGAAAGAAGCTATGTCCTCGGAGAGGGGACAAGGGCCACCAAGACCAGGGAGTCGGAAACGTGAAGGCGCTGTTCGAAGGAAGGACCATTCCGGCGGGAGCATCGCGGGGGGGGGGGGGGGGGGGGCGCTCCCTGAGCGGGAAGCACCGCAGAAAGACGTGGAGGGACAGGAAGGACCTGGGCGTGGAGAGGTGGAGGAGGGCATCCCGGTCAGGAGATATTGGGGGGAAAGGAGCGCAGGACTGGGGAGCCACAGGGTGGAAGAGATTAAAGGGGGCGGGCTGGAAGAGAACCTCCAATGCCAACTAAAATGCCGGACCACCACCCAGCAGCGAGCAGGGACTCTGATGACCTCTGAGCTGATGGGGGACGAGGTCACAGCAGGCTCTGGGATGCCGGGGCCTGGTGGAGGTGAGTGCGAGGGGAGGAGGAAGGACACCCAGGGGGGTGTCTACAGATGTTTCCTCAACTGCAACATGGGAATAAAAGGCAGCTACCTCATGGAGAGATGTAGGGACTAAATGGGTCAAAGCAAGGCGGGTGCTCAGGACAGGGTCTGGAATGCAGTAAGTTCTGTGGGTGTGAAGGCTGCTGTTACGTTTTATTACTTCTACTAACTACCCCACCCCCAGTCCAGGTGACTGGTCTGAGGGCTTCTGGGTGCTGGACCAGGTAATGAGCTATGGCAAAGGAGCGCCATCCAGAAGTGACCACGGATCTTGGCCCCGGGCATGGCTGTGGGGGAAGGAGAGAGGGAGGGGTCGGGCCCCCAGGAAGACACAGAAGGAAGAGCTGGATTTGGGGCGCAGGAGGGACGTTCAGGTGGGAGGGCCAGCAGGCTGTGCAGGTGGCAAGTGCGAGTCAGGGAGCGAAGCCCAGGACGACCCCAATCCTCCCCAGGCAGGAAAGCCGGGTGGTGGCACGGCGCCCACCGTCTTGGGAAGCAGCCTCAGTGTTGAGATGAGGGCCTCAGTTTCCCCATCTGTCCCAGGAGGGTGTGGAAGTTTGAGAACTGAGTGCCTTTCAAGCTTTTACTCCAACGTAGCCCTCCCAGCTGAAGAGCAGGCATGGACTCCTGGGGATCTGGGCGTCACCCCGAGATCAGGCCACAAGCACATTTCTTTGAAGTCTTCTGTGTTGTCTTTAAATTAGCCACCATTCCACATTTCCACTCTCTAATTATAACTGTTTTAATATTAAAGCAACGTTTTGTTCTCAGATCTTCCTGCGAAGTGGCCCTGAAGAGACGCCCTGTTTATCCTGAGGTTTCGTGCACTCCCCACCCGTGTACCAGCCTCGCCCGCCCTCAGGTTCCATGAGGGGGACCAGCGCCCCCTAGGGGTCAGGCCAGGAACCTCCCAAGCCCTGGCCTGGAGTTCTAAGCCTGCCTATTCCTCTCCCTCTCTTCACACCCCGAGTCCTCAGGGCCCCCAGCGCCAATCTGGGGTCTGCCCTCCTGTACCAGGGGTCAGGGAGTGGCTCCCAGGAGCCAGCAGCTGCTCTGGCTCTGGGGAGACGACACTGAGACACTGCCTGCAACCAGAGGCAGCCCCTGCATGAATGAAGCCACAAGGCTGAGCCAGCAAGCAGGGCCAGAGAGCATCGATGGCCGAGTGGGCTCAAAGCGGGTGGGCAGAGGGAAGGGCTGGGGCCAGACCCTAGGGGCCTCATGGGGGTGACATGTGCGCCCACAGATTGCAGGTCGCTGCGGCAGGGCACAGTTGGAGGAGCTGGGACTTCGCCCCATAGGTCCGGCCCTGTAGGGTCTCGGCTGGGGTGGGCGTCTTTCTGAATCTCCTCCCGTCCCCAGCGCCAGTGAACCAGGCTGCGGTGGGGGGTGGGGGGTGGGACTTACAACCAGGCTTGAAGTGGCAGCGATATGGTCAGGTTACTGAGTGGACGGAAGGAGGCGGGAAGGCCGTTAGGGGCCGGTGCAAAACCTCCTCAGGGGAGATGGCAGTGGGGTGGACGGGAAGGACGGGAACACATGTCAGCATGTTTCGCTGGTTGGAAGTAGGGTGCAGCCATGGATGGCGAGGGGCCACAGTCGTCAAGGGGCCTCCAGGTGCTGTGGCCCCCGTGGTGGCGGCACAGGCTGGCCAGGGGCGGGAGGGCCGCGGGGAGACTGTGGCCGCTGCGTTCGGTTTGGGAAGGTCGAGTCCGCGGAGCGGCCGCAGACAGCTGGACGTACAAGTCGGACCGGGTCACGCTGGGGCCCCAGACGACGGCCCCTCCTGAAGAGGCCTGTGCTGTCTTCAGGCCTCCCCGTGACACCCCGCAGTGCAAGGACCCTCCGCGGCCGCCTGAGGCCATTCCTTTCTGCCTGGCGGCCTTTCAGGCCTTTCAACAGGAACAGCGCCCTGCTTCCCAGCGCTCAGTTACTCTGGTCGATGACAAGGGAGCAGGGATCCGCGACCAAGAAAACAAGTCACCCAGCCTTTCTGCTAACTGGGAGCCGGTTATCTGTCAAGCTCCCTTAGAAGCCAGACTCCCACTGATCTGTCCCCTTCCCTTCCCTCCCCTTCCCTTCTCTTCCCTTCCCTCCAAATCTCCCTAAAGGAGGCCAGAGAGAGACGGAGCCTGCTTCTCTGTCCGGGTGGGAGATGGGCAGAGAACAAAGCCTTCCCTGTGAAGAATTCAAAGGAACCACCCCCCCCACACACACACACTCCATCTTCACAATGGCCTTGTTCAGCTGAAGCCAGTGTGTGGATGTCTGAGAAGCACCTACTGTGTGCCCAGCAGTGGCCAGACGACCGTGGAGAGAGGCAGCCAAGAGGGCTATCACCTGCCCTTGGGGGCTTCGGCGCAGTTGGAACACAAGACCTGCCCGCTCAGAACAGAGATGCAGGGGGAGGGGGAGGATGGAGGGCTCAGATTCGGTGACGGAGTCGAAGCCAGCTCTGCAGCCTCCCCAGCCGAGCGCTGCTAACGTGAGGCCAGAGCCCGCCCGTGGGGTGGCTGTGAGATGTCATTCTCCTGGCGCCCAGGACGCTGGGAGACAGCGCTGACGTCATGCCCACTCGGCCGGCCTTGTTCTGGAAGCTCATTTAATTCTCCGAGACCTTGCAGAGTGCTTCAGGAGCCTGGCCAAGCTCTCAGGCCCGTGTGAGGCAGAGCCAGGCTACGAGCCCCAGCAGCAGCGCGGACGGGAAGCCAGCACTGGAGCAGGAGCTGAGCTGGACTGGAAGGTGGGAGGGCCCCCCAGAGGGAGCGCACACACTAGCGAGGGTTCAGCCGCGGGCACTGGCCTTCGAGGGCAAACTCCATTTTCTCCAGAGAGATGGTGCCTCGCCCCAGGCTCTCCAGGCCCTGCCAGGGGCACCCTGACTCCTGTTCCTCTGAGTCCTCCCTCCAGAAAAGGCCTGGACCTGCTCTCATTGAAGGCAGAGGGCCATCTTGACCTCAGGACCTCGGCTCTCAGGCCTGGAACCCTCTGATACTGTCCCCCACCTTCTGCCTCACCCTCACTTCCATCCCACACCTTGTTGGGAGTACTCATTTTGGGGGGCACTCTAGCTCAGAGATTTGAAGTCAGATCAGCCTAGGCCAGTGGTCGGCAAACTGTGGCTCGCGAGCCACATGCGGCTCTTTGGCCCCTTGAGTGTGGCTCTTCCTAAGCCTTAGGAGTACCCTAATTAAGTGAATAACAATGTGCCTACCTATATAGTTTAAGTTTAAAAAATTTGGCTCTCACAAGACATTTCAATCGTTGTACTGTTGCTATTTAGCTCTGTTGGCTAATGAGTTTGCCGACCACTGCCCGGCTGTTTGCCCCTGGACTCCGCCATCTACTGAAATGTGCCTTTGGGCAAGTCCCCTGGCTTTGCTGAGACTGAGTCTCCTTAACTGTAGGATGAGACAAGGACACCCATCTCACAGGAGAACCTGCGAAACCCAGCCCTGCACATGCTCCCTGCGGCCTCAGTGGCTGGGAGCTATGTAACATCGGGCACACCCCAGGCTTCGGGCGCCCCCTCACCTCGTAGATGTTGAACTGGCTCTGCCCGCGGGCCAGCTCCCGGTAGCTGGTGGTGAACTCCCCGATGAAGTCGTGGCTGCAAAGGAAGGCTCTGCTGAGACCTGTGCCCAGCCCACCTCTCGCGTGGCCCCTGCTCTCCATCCCGCCCAGGCCTCTTCTCCAGGGCACACGCCAGCTGGGAGGCTGGGTCCCTGGGGAGGAGTCCAGTGTCACCCACGGAGCAAACATCCAACCGTCAAGGAGCAGAGGGCAGGGCCCCAGAGGACGGGACCCATTTCTACTTGGATTCCTGTTTGAACAAACCAGCAACAAACGTATTTGGGTGACAACTAGGGACATGTGAATAGGAAATGAATATTAGAAGGTACTCAAGACTTACTGTTCAAAGTGTCAGGTGTGATAATGGCATTCATAGTTACGTAGGAAATGCCCTCATTGTTTTTAGACATTCCCAATGAGATATTTAGAGATAAAAATGCCGTGATGTCTAGAATTTAAATTACATCAATAAAATACAAATAAAGCAAACATGGCAACGTGTCACACTTGTTAGATTCAGGTGATAGGCTTAACAGTGTTCATTAAGCTCTTCTCCAGTTTTCTGTAGCTTTGTCACTTCTCCAATAACACTTGTTGAAAGGACATTTAGCCCTCTGTCCATGGAGGCCCTGGCGGTGTTTTCTGCAGTGTCTGCACCTCGGGGCCCCTGTGTGGGCGTTTAGATTAAGTGCAGCAAAGCCTCGTACAAAGCGGAACTGCGACCCCCGCTGTGGCTGGCTGCCTTTGACCTTCACGTGCTGGCCTGGGGTGCCTGCTGGAGGGTGATGCCGGGAGGGGCCCTGCCCCGCCGTGAGCACACACCGTACTTTCCCTACAGATTTACAGCTCTCCCCATGCAGACTGTGAGCTCCTTGGTGGTGGAACCAATGGCATCTGGTGGCTGTCCCCTGCTTTCTCAGTAAAAGAGAAGTAGGGAGAACTCCAGGTAAGATGAGATAAATCATGGGAGCAAATAGGAAGCCGACTGGCCTGTGATGTGGTTAAAGAGGACGGCGTGGGCCACGGGAGTTCCCCGGGGGTGCAGGCACTGGCGGCTCTACAGGAAGGCCCCGGGGGAAGGTAGGCTCCTGGGAAGAGGCTTGGGCCTGACTTAGAGCTGCGTTTGCACAGCCTGTGCCACGCCCCTGTCCACACCACAGACTTGAGAGGACCAGCGGAGACACGGGGTGTAAAGCCCCTCTCTGCCCCGCTACTGCCTGAGAATGGAGGGGCCACAAAGGTGGGGGGGCGGTGCCTGGACTTGGCTCAATAGACAAGGAGGAGCCGGTGAAGGTTCTGGACGGAAGCCTTTGTGTCCTGTCTGTGACTTCCCAGTGGCCCTGTCCTTGGGGACAGAGAAGGGGAGGGAACCGCCCTCCACTGGCCAGGCTGGGCCCTCCTCAGGCACCGCCTTGCTGCTCAGGTCCCTCCCTGTGCGGCCAGCTTCCCTTCCACTGCCGAGCTCCTCCTCCACGCCTCGGTCCCCCCACAAGGCTGAGAGCCCAGAGGATGAGTCCCGAGGGCTCCGGGCATCTCTCTCTCTAGACCTCACGACAGGCACGTTTCAGAAACCCCAAGGCCTCCCGCTGGGGGAGGTGTTAGGCACCTGCCCGCAGCTGTCTGAGGAAAAGAGGCCTCTCATGTCCTTCGCACCGTGCCCCGCGGGTCCGAGGTCCTCCGGTGTCCGGGAGCCGGGCCGGGGTCGTCACGGGGCAGTGGACGGCCCTCAGGAAAACCCAGGCCTCAGTCCCAGTTGAGGGCGGGGCCCATCCTCCCCTGTGGCTGCCCCATCCTTGTCCCCCTTTGCCCTTCGGCCTGCTTACCTGCCATCTCGATCCCAGTCGTACACCTCCACCTTGATGGTCCTGTGGGACAAAGGGTCCGTGGTGGGATGGGCTTGACCCAACAGCCACGTCACCTGAGGACGGGGCCCTTCTCATGCTCCCGGGTCAGAGAGGATGGGGGGACATCCACCAGAAAGACAGGGCCCTTCTCATGCTCCCGGGTCAGAGAGGATGGGGGGACATCCACCAGAAAGACAGGGCCCTTCTCATGCTCCCAGGCCAGAGAGGATGGGGGGACATCCACCAGAAAGACAGGGCCCTTCTCATGCTCCCGGGTCAGAGAGGATGGGGGGACATCCACCAGAAAGACAGGGCCCTTCTCATGCTCCCGGGTCAGAGAGGATGGGGGGACATCCACCAGAAAGACGGGGCCCTTCTCATGCTCCCAGGCCAGAGAGGATGCTGGGACATCCACCAGAAGACGGGGCCCTTCTCACACTCCGGGCCAGAGAGGATGCTGGGACATCCACCAGAAAGACAGGGCCCTTCTCACACTCCAGGCCAGAGAGGATGCTGGGACATCCACCAGAAGACGGGGCCCTTCTCATGCTCCCAGGCCAGAGAGGATGCTGGGACATCCACCAGAAGACGGGGCCCTTCTCACACTCTGGGCCTTCACTGAGAGGCAGCAGCCCAAGACACAAAGGAACTATCTTGAGGCCTTTTAGCAAAAGTCTTAGGGACAGAGGCAGCCCCAGAGCTGTGCAGGGACTTCCCCGGATGTCAGGAAGGATATGGAAAAACATCTCAGACTTCAGTTCCCCTGCCTTCTGCGTGCCCACCCCAGATTGGGCACAAGTCCCAGCAGGAAACCGCACAATGAATGTATGAGGGGCGGGGCCGTCGTAGTGGGGGGTGCTGCTCCCCGATCTCAGGCCTAAGCAGGGTGAGCTCTCCTGCAGCAGGGCTCGGGGCCGTGGTGGGAGGCAGCCTGTGTGCCAGAGAGGGGCCCAGGGCCCGGCTCAGGGTGGCCTGCTGAGCGGTTCCATGCCACGACTGGCTCCTGAGTGAGGGTGTAATTATCTTCACATTTTCGCCCGGCTGCTTTAATTAGTTTGTTTTGACTCCTGTGCATGGGGCTGGGCTCTGGAAGCCCATTTATTTTTAGCCTGTTTCCATGGCAACAGGTTAGCGGACCAGAGGCAGAGGAGGGAGGTGGAAGGCTGCAGGTTAACCCTTGGTGCCAGTGGTCCCCCAGGGATGCCCAGGGAGGGGGAGCCGCCCGGGTCCCACTGCAGGGTCAGGGTCTGGGGAGGTCTCCAGCCTTCCGTTCTAAGTGGGGCACGCAGAGGCGGCTGCCGGGGCCTGCTTTCCATTAGCATCTCATCATCTCGCCACCCATGGCTGTGGCCGTCTCCTGGGGTCTCTGAGGACTCAGCCTCGGGGCTCCACAAGCCCAGAAGGAGGCGCTGTGTGCCTTCGGATGAGCCTCCGTGGGTGTGGACGGGGCAGGCTGCGGATTCCCTGCTGGGGCAGACACTGCGCTGGAATGAAGGAATGCCCGCAGGTCGTGCATGGATTGGGTTTCTGTTACTAAGATGCAAAATGAGGGCGGGGGGCACAGAAGCCCACCATTTAAAGGAACCCTGTAAATTCTTGTGAGAAGCAAAAACAATGTCTCTCTGAGGTGAATTATTGTGGAAAGAAAATAAACCAAGCCCCTGGAGGTGGGCGGGTGAGCGGGAAAGAGTGGGAAGAGGCTGGGGTGTGGACTGGGGTGTAGGCTGCTAGCTGGGGGGCCCGGGGCTGTCACTCAACCTCTGTGAGCCACGAGCCAGCGTGTTAAAGCAGGGATAATCATGTTCTCACAGAATAGCTGCAAAGACACGCTGGTGAAACCTGCCTGGCACGCAGTGGGCGCTATAAAAATGCCCCTTCTCTCCCCTGGAGCATGCGGCCATATGCGAGTCATTTTCATATGAAATTTACTTAGATCAGGGGCACCCAAACCTGGGTACCTGACCTGCACCTTCTGGTTCCTGGGATGACAAGGCTGGAAGTGACCTTAGTGGCACCCACGCCTGCCCGCCTGATAGGTCACCAGGAGCTTTCAGACACACAGGCCCCAGGCCCCGTTCTCAGCAGCTCCGGGCAGGGCACCGGAGGGTCTGAGCCAGGACCCTGCCCCACAGTTTCCCAGTCCTTCCCTAGAGCCCTCCAGCTCTGCGGGGGAAAGGGGGGGCCTCAGGGACCCCAGGAAAGAGTGCCTCTCTTCGGATCACTCACACCAGCCTCTCAGGTGAGGGAGCAGTGACAGCCACGTGCTCCGAGGCTGTAGGAGGACCCCGGTCACGGCCACAGCTTGGACACCCACATATCACTGGGGAGATTTTTTAATAATCGCCGGGCCAGCAGGCCTGAATTAGCCTAGATAGGACTCAGGCACGGGGAGCTTGAGAAGTCCCCTGGCTGATGCTGTTCAGCCAGAGCTCCTGACCTCCCTGGTTTCAACCTGGATTGCACATTGGGTGCCCGAGAGCTTTAGCAACTCCATGCAGATGCCTCAGATGCCCATACCTCCCCCCCACAGCCACCCCCCGAGACTCAGAATCGAAGGGTCTGGGTGTATCTGGCAGGGGACTTGCTTAAAGCTCCTCTGGGGATTTGAACTTGCAGCTGAGGTGGAGACACTGAGTGTGAGATTCCTGTGCAATCGAGGCTCCAGGGACGGCGCCTGCAGCCCAGGGTCCGATTATCTGGGAGGCTGCAAACTCCCGGCGAGGGGGAGAAGGAGGTGAGAGAAACGCTGCCCAGGGACAGGGAAGGCAGGCACAAGCCGGACACAGCTGTGACTACTCTGCTGACAGCTCTGTCGCTGTCCAGCCCTGGCTGGGCCACCCAAGTCACCTCACATGCCCCTGAGGGCTGCAGCCTGGGCTCCCAACGCCTTAGCTCAGGTCCAACAAAGGCTCGTGTCAGACCAACTGTAACTTCTGGGGACAGCACCCCAGAGATGTGGGTGTGGGACAAGGAAATGGGCCTCTGCTGCCCACACACGAACATCTGATTTAGCAAAAAGGGCTCCGGACACGGAGCCCTGGTCTGAGAGATGGAGCAGGTGGGCAGGGAGGACTGCAGCTCTGGTGGCAACCCCAGCTCTCCAGCCAAGAGCTGGGTGGCGCTGCCCAACTGGCTTAGCCTCGGAGACTCTGTTTATGCCTCTGGGGGTTGCTGTGAGAAGTCAGCTACGTCCTCCTCGCGGCAGCACCGGACACCTGTGGTTCTGCAACCCCCAGCCTTTTCCCCAAGCTCCCGTCTCCCAGAAAGCTCCCGTTCACACGAAGCTGCCAGCTCCACCCGGCCAGGTTCGCTGCTGCACCCTCAGCCCCGGGACCAGCGCCTCGCACATACGAGGGGACATACGTGGTCTGATTAAATGCCATACCTGCCCTCTGAGAACTTCTATCCCCGGGTGAGGTGGGCCCTCCCTCCTCGGAACCACAGGGGAGGCCCGAGTGAGCGGCTTTCCCCGCGGCAGGCAGCCGGTCAGCAGCAGCGCCAGGCCCGCGCGGGAGCCAGTGCCTGTGGGTCCCGGGACGCCTGGGGCTGGACAGAGCTGGGCATGCGTGAGCCTCAGCAGGACAGAGGGAGAGGGACACGGCAGAGAGGCCCAGTCTCCCCCGGCTCACCCAGCAGCTCTATCTATAGTCTCCCAGGAGCCGCACAGACCTGCCTCCTAATGAGCCTCTCCCGGCTCCAGGATGTACACCCTGCTGCTGCTGACAGGCCCCGGGCTGACAGGCCCCGAGGGGTTTGCCCTAAACTGACAATCAGAGAGGCTCCAGGGCAGACGAGGAGCGGGGGTGCCCACTGGGCAGGCAGCGAGACCGGATGGCGGGGGGGTGGCAGGGTGCCTCTGTCCGAGGTCAGCCTCTGCAGGTGTGTGTGGGGGGGGGGGAGATGGCAGGATGACACACTCCCAAGGGAGGTCACCCGGCTGGCCTGGCCCCTCCCGGCACTCAGCGGGTGGTGGGTTCAAAGGAGAAGCCGCTGGTTCTTCAGGGGGCAGAGTGTGACGCTCCCGAGATGTGAGCGCCCCCACCTCCCCCTCTGCACCCTCTTAAAATCACTCATTCAAATCCAGGTGTGAGTGAATGACAGCAGCCAACCAGGGGAGTCTGGTTTAATGAGGACAAACGCTCAAGTCACAGAATGTTCTAGGAGAGAGGAGGGGCTCTGGGAAGGCAGGGAAGTGCCTCCTATCATCACCCACTTCACCCGCTGGAGGCTGGACGGGCCCTGACCCTCCTGCCACAGCCTCTGCCACCAGCCCTGCTCGGCTGGGGCACTTGAGTTAGGCCTTGTGTGGACTGGAGACAAGCAGAGGGGGGCCCCAAACCCCAGGGCCAGCCCGGAGGTAGCTCTGGAAGGAGAACTGTCCCTTCTCTGTGCCCTGCCAGTTCCATAATCTCCGGTCCTCCCCGCCCCGTCTGTGAAATGGGGGTCACCAGCACCCACCTTCCGGGGTTACTGTGAAATCTAACTCAGAAATCAGATCATGTATTGCAACCAATCAGGACACAATCTGGTCCATGCCCTAAAGACTCCGTAATCACAACAATAGTAACTGTCTCCCGACCCCCATCATTCCCAGGAACGCCCCTTCTCCAGGACCCTTGGTCCTCACCCTCCGGGCGCTCTTCTCACCACAGTAGCTGGCACTTCTGCCTGAACCCCCCCTCTCAGCTCCCTGGCCACGGCCGCCTTCCTCCTGGTCGCCTCCTGTGCCTCTGACCACTGCGGCGGCCCTGCCCCCAGGGCCTTGAGCACTGAGCCCGGCCAGCCCCTCCAGGGGACTCCCAGACCTCGGTCCCCTCTCCTCAGCAGAGCACCCCCATGCTGTCCAGCAGCCACGACTCTGCTCCCTGCCACACTTCCCGCCTGTCCGTGACACCGGCGTCTCTCCCCCAAACCCCAATGGCCTCCTGCCTCTTTGTGTCTCATCCCCAGGCGGGTGTCTTCCTCCCCCTCCAGGCCCAGCGCAGGCTCCCCGCGCCCTGAGCACGGCTCCCACGAGCCCCTCCAGACTCACACTCGCACCCGTTTGGCAACACCGTGTGTGGTTAAGAACACAGATCGAGAGCCAGCCTCAGTTTCCTTACCTGTAAAGTGGGGACAGTGTTAATCCCTTTTGCAGAGGATGAAATTAACTCACATACACAAATCACCACATAAGTGCTACAGGGGCCTTTGCTGTTATTATTACCCGTCTGTCTCCTGCCCTGGCCCGGGAGCAACCTGTGAGGGAGGCGTGGGTCTGGCAGCTCAGGGCGCCCACGGGCCCCAGCACGGTGCTCTGTGCCAGGCTGGTGCGGGAGACGCAGGTGCTGGATTCGCCCGAATGCGTCTGTGAGGCTTTAAAGAGGTTCCCCCGCCCTGAGAGGGCCTCCCAGACGCCTGCGTGCCCCAGTGGCTGTTGGAACATGGGTTACCCTAGGGCTGGGCCCAGCAGCCTGCTCACTTTCGCCCAGCAGTGTGACATGCCTGGCCCCTCCATTAATACTGCTGTCAATCATGTCCCGGTCGATCTATTCCCGGCTGTGGAGCAGGGCCCCAGCTGCCCGCCACCCTGGGGGCAGAGTCGGGGCTCAGCCAGGGAGGGAGATGGGAGCCTGCCTAGGTTTCCCCGTGACAAGCACCCCCTTCCCCTCCGCCCCCGCACCTTCACCTCCTCCAATGGCTGACGGAGCGCCCAAGCCACTGAGCCTCACTGCCCTCCTCACCATCCCAACAAGCTGGGTTCTGAGACCCTGGGAGTCCCTTCCTAGGAACGCAGAAGTTGTGGGGGCGGGGGTCAGCTGGATCCCCAAAACCTCTGGGCGGTGGGCTAAAGACCCTGATTCCTTCCACCCCATGAGACTTGAATTGGCATGCTCTCCCATTCTCCAGCCTTGAATTTCCCTTCGCTTCCCCTCCATCTCTCTCCATCCCAACCATTCTTCCCCTACCCCGCCCCCCCCCCCATGACCTTGCACCTTCTCTGAGCCTCCTGTAGACCCCATGCTCCAACCACTGTCCTCCCATCCTAGGAGCCCAGGACCTGCCCAGACACCTAATGGGTTTGTGTGGCTTGAAGGCCTACTTTGTCTCCGGTCTCATTTGCACAATTACTTCATTGACTGATACACTCGTGTGCACATCTGAGCTCCCTGTGGTCAGGCTCTAAGCTCCCTGAAGATGGAGATGAGGCTACATCCCCTTGAATGCCGCACAGCTGGAAGCATGATGAGCACAGAGTAGGTGCTCATGACCACCTGTGAAACAGGTGGTAGCTTTTCTGTCCCAACCAAGAAGCAGGAAAAGGTACTACCTCACCTCCTGGATCAGCAGCCTAACCTGGAAGGAGACGGGATTCCTGGAGGTCCCTCTCACCCACCACACATAGCCAGTCAGTAGCCACTGTGAGCGGGGTCCCAGCGAGCCCATGCGAATGCCACCAGCCAGGACCCCCGTGTTCCTGTCCGAGTGGCCAGCAGGGGCCCAGGCCCGTGAACCCCTGCCAGCTCCCCACCAGCGTCAGCCATCACCAGGAAACCAGGCTGGGTTCGCATGACCTTCACACAGACCAGCACCACCTCAGCTCCCCGGCACTTAGCACAGTTTGCAATTACAGGTTTCTTTATGTGATTATTGGATAATGTCTGCCTCCCCCACGAGATGTAAACTCCACGAGCCTGGCTGAAGGGTGAAGACTGTGTGTTTGTTCCCTGCTGACTTCCCAGCCTCTAGTGCAGGGCCCGGCACCTGGTGGGGAGTCAATAAACACTTGAGGCCTGAATGCTGAATTTGGTATCTGACGCACACCAAAGCCTTTCTGTGTAGGCTGTGTCACGTGAGCCTCAAAGCATCCCTGTAAGGTAAGTACACACGTTCAAATACCCATTTTACAGATAAGGAAACTGAGGCTCAAAAAAGTCAAAGTTTAAGAAAGAAGAAGAAAGAAAGAAAGGTCAAAGTTTGCCCAGATTGACGGTCCATTTGAGTCACAGAGCTGATTAGAAACCAGGTGTATCCACACTCAACAATCTGCACACGTGGGATGATGATGATGATGATGATAGCTAACATGTGATAGCAGTAGGCTGTGTTGCACCAGGAAGTTCCATGAGCTCTGTGTCCCGTCCCTCACCCCCACTTTCAGCAACTTGGCCGGCAGAGAGTATCTTGGGATCCTGACTCCCCAGAATCCACCTGCCAAGAGCTGGGGCTGGGGGACCAGGCCTCCTCTGTGTATCTTGAGCCCTGTCTGGCCCCCATCTGCGCCTCTAGTGGGAACAATGAAAAGCAGGGGCGCTCCAGGCCAGGTCACCCCATCAGGCTTCCCTGGAATCCCAGGCACCAGTGGGGACCCCTGACAGGAGGAAAGACTCAGGGTGCAGGGAGGACGGTGAGGAGATGAAGACACTGTCCCAGCGAGGGGAGTGGCGGATGGCACGGCTCAGGACTCCCTCCCCGTGCAGGGCCATCTGTGCACAGCCCCGGGGGTCTCTGCTCACATAGAGGGACCACCCCCACCCGCGGGAACCAGGCCTCCCGCAGCCGGGACGGGAGGGACGTTCTCCCAGCTCACCGATCATAGTCCCCGTTGCAGAGGGCCCTCACCGGAATGGAGAACGTTTGCCACACTGGGTTTAGGGTGTTCTTCATGACCTCGGTCTTGTGGCAGATGGTGAACCTGGCAAAGAAGAGCGGGAAGGTGTCAGACCCCGACCCAAGGCAGGCAGAGTCCAGGTCAACTAGGGACCAGCTGGTTAAGCTCTACGGCTGCCAGCCAGTAAGGACCGTGGCTTTGTGAAGGGATGAGCTGACCGTCACCAGCGGCATCCAGGTGGAAACTGGACGGCCGTTTCCTGGTGATGCCACAGAGAGGGTCCCTGGGGGATGCGGGCTCTGGCCCTGCTCTCTGTGTGACCTTGAGCATGCCCTTTCCTCTCTGGGCCTCTGTTTCCAGGGACTTGGCCGCTATCAGACGTTCTTCAACTGAGACCCACGGAAGGATCTGCGCATGGGCCTCGGGGGCCTGTGAACCCGGAAACTGTCAGTGAAGCGGGGTCTGGGCTTCGCATGCTTGCTGCTTTCCTGCCCCCCACCCCCCACCCCCCAAACCCCAATTTCCATGTTCATGGCTCACCTCCTCACTCCCTTCAGGTCTTTACTCAAATGTCACCTCCTTGACACGAGTACCTGCCATGAGCGCCGTATCTGAAATGTACACCCCTGGCCCTGACCCTGCCACCCCAGGCCCCGGCCACGCTGTTCTCCCATCCCACCTGTCACCATTTGACATTCGGCACCGTCTGATTTTCTGCTTATTCATGTTATGGCCTGTCACTAGACTGTATGCTCGGTAAGAGCAAGGGTTTTGTCTTCTTTGACCACTGGTACGTCTCCGGTGCCCCCAGACGGCACCTGGCACGTAGTAAATGTTCACCAAGTATTTTCTGGAATGAGTGAATGAATGAATGTATTTCCTAGAGGAGAATTTCCATCGCTTTTTCTGGCATTTCAAGCCAGAGGATGAAAGCTCTGGCTGAGATGATCTCTAAGACCCTTTCAGCTCTGAATCCATGAGCTTGCTTTGCAACTAGAAATGCAGGATTGGCTTATCCCATCTGAGCCGCAAAGCAGCGCCCCTGCCCGCTCCCCACACACGCCTGCTCCCCACACATGCCTGCTGGCCCCATCCTGGAAGCCTGCGCGGCCAGGGCAGAGGGGAGGAGCGGGGGGCGGGGCAGCCGAGGGCCAGTGGAGCTGGGCCAGGGGCGGCCCCCCCCCCCCCCCAGACTTCCCAGCATCTGTCCCAGCGACCTCCCGGCTGGAAAGGCCTCTCAGGAAGGTGCCTGGGCCCCGCCCGTGCCCACACAGCCTGTGCCATTTCTTCTCTGGCAGTTTTCAAGTCAAAATGTCATTTCTGTCACCAAGGCTCAGCGTTTCTCTTCTCCGCTCCTCTCGCCCACCCGCTGGAGTGTAGAGATACACGTGGGAGACCTCCCCACACACCCAGAGCTGCTGATGACGACAGGAATGGCACGGAGGAAGGAGGGGCCACAGCTGCCCTGGCTGGGGCAGCAGGAAGAGGAGGCTGGGGGGGCGTGGGGGGAGGCAGGAGGGAGGGGCAGGAGCATAATGGGAGTGAAGGGAGGGAGGTTTGCTGTGCAGAAGCCCTGATTACACTAGCCTGCGTGGACCCTCCAGCCTCCCGTCCTTTGGAGCCACTGCCTCCCCGGCCGCCTCCCCGGCCGCCTCCCTGGCCAGCCAAACTTCCAGACCGGGCTCTGAGCAGTCAGCCTGATTCCCTCCCAGCTGGTTCTTCCCAAGCCCTGTGCAGTCTGCTTTCTGCTTCAGACTCTTGCCCGAATCCCCTATCCCCGCCAAATCCACAGGCCCCTCGACTCCCTGCGGTCCCTGCAGTCATGTCACCACTCAGTTCATTTTCTGCTCAGTGGGTGGTGGAGCAGACAGTCCCAGGGCCACTGCCACCAGCTGTGCAGCCCCAGGCAGACCACTCTCCCTCTCTGAGCTCCCCCCTCATTGTGACATGGGGACAGGACAGGAGCTGCCGGGCCCTGCTCTAATCACACGTGTTAACTCATCAATCCTCACCGCAGCCCTGCGTGCTGCTAGGATTCGCCCCGTGGACACACCGAGTTAGAGCTGCACTGCCCAGAATGGCGGCCACAGCGCATGTGACCACTTCCATTCAATGAACTAAAATGAAATGAAATGTAAAACTCAGTTCCGCCGTCGCATCAGGCCCATTTCAAGCGCTCAACAGCTCCAGGTGCCTGATGGCGACCATACCGGACAGCGAGATACAGCACTTGTCCTTCTCCCGGAAAGTCCCAGTGGGTTAGACTTGCCTAAAGTCACACAGCTGACCACAGGCAGCGCCAGGCCGGCGAAGGCAGCCTGGCGGGGGGGGGGAGGGGGGGTGTGTTCTCCTGGTCACGTTCTTGCTCCCAGACCAGTGATGGGATGAGTAAGACGGCAGGTACAGGGCCGGGAGCACAGGGCGCTCGGTGGAAGCCTCCTTCCCTGTCCCTCCTGGGGTGGCAGGTGGGACATCTCACTCCCTGGGCCCCTCCTAACGGGGTGTCTCCCAAGCCTTCCACTCTCCCCTCCTCAAACCGGGGAGGGGGGGAGGGGGAGAACCACCCTGCTCTCACCAGTTCAGCATCTTCGCAGGTGCCTGCAGGCTAGCCCACCTCTCAGTGGCCTCAGGGTGGGTTTCTCCAGCCACCTGGGTGTCCCCAGGGACACACCCAGCCCCTGCTTCAGCTGAAACTCACCCCCAATAAGCTCCCATGGCCTCCCCCGTCTGACCAGCTGCCACCTTCAGCCCTCCCGCCCCCCGCAGCTCACTGCCAGGACGGGGCTGTGACTTCAGCCCCCCCACCCCCAAGTTTGCTGACAGGTGCCCGGGCTGTCCTTTTGCCCCGTCCTCCCGCCCCTGCCGCCCCGGCACTTCCACAGCACAGCCTGCCGGGTGCTGAGCACCTGCTCACGTGTCAGTCACGCGTCTCTTCCTCTTCCCCGCCCCTCCCCATCCATCCTACACACCTGCTCTGCTGGAACAATCTTTGGAAAACACTCTGCAACACACCCCTTTCCTGCTCCCAAACCCAAATCCCTCCCTCCTCCTGGTCGGCCGCCCGCCTCTGAGACAGCCCCGTGTGGCCGGCCTGGCCTCTCTGCAGGGCACCCGGGCGGACATGCTGTGGCCCTAGAACACCACTCGGCCTTCTCCTCCCTCCGCCAAGTCAAGTCAAAGTCAACAGAATTATTTAAAGACCTTCTACTGGGAGTCCTCTGGTGAGACAAAGAATCCTTTTGTTATGCAAATGTCACACCTAATTTCCCTTGTTTTGTACGTTCAGATTTAAAAATCCATTTTCCCTTGAACGGCAACACAGCTCCTCCCTGCCATGTTCCTGCCCCCAACACACACACACACACACACACACACACACACACACACACGCACGGGCACACCAAGAATTTCAGGATCCAAGAGAACTTGGCGAGGCCTTTCTGCCCTGCGCACGCCTTTCCTCTGGCCTGTGCTTCCCAGCGCCTCCCCGCGGACCCATTTTCTTCCTCTTCTTCAAACCCCGCGTCCCGGCCCTGCTCCAGCAGCGCTTTTCTAATTAACCTCCCTGGTCCACCGCTCCTGGCTCCGCGGAACGCCAGCCTACGTGGCCTCGGCCTCCCTGCCCCGTGCTGCTTAAAGGGGCCGCGGAGACCACCTCATCCAACTGGTTTCTTCTGCTGACGAGAAAGCAGGCCCAGCGAGGGGCATGACTTGCCTGGGGTTAGTTACACAGCCGGTTGGGGGGAGGCCCTGGGCCCCCAGAACGCCCACCTAGAATCTGTCCCTCTGTGCATAGCTGACCTACATTTGCCAATGTGTGTGTGTGTGCGTGTGTGTGTGCGTGTGTGTGTGTTCCTGTCTGTTGTGGTGGCTTCTGGATCAGGGACAGGATAGGAAGACGTGTAGAGTTTTGAATGAAGCCTACGGTGAGGTGTGGGGCTGGGCGGGGAGAGGGCCCAGATTTGCCATCTGGGGGTGCCGCCGTCGGGAGACATGGCAGTGGGGTGTTCAGAGGGCAGTGGGTGGAGAACGGGCTTGGGTATATGGACTGATTGGTGTGGAAGAAGGAAGGGACTATCAGAGGAGACCCTTATTCTCGCCCTCGCCCTGCGTTTACCCACTCCCCCACCTCCCACACATCACACCCGCCGCTGCTGAGGCCCCCAGAGGGGCACTGCTGGCTTGGAGGCTGCCCCAGCCCCACCAGCCCATCCACGTGGCCAGGCACCCCCTGGAGCCCTGACCTCCATCCCCTCTGGAGCAGGAGCCCAGAAGGCACAGGGAGGAGGTGGACACAAGCCCGCCCCCCCCCCCCGACCCCAGAAGGGGTGCCGTGTTGCTGGGGACTCACGTTCCATCCTCGTTGCTTCTGTAGAACACCAGGAACGGGTCGGACTTCCCAAAGAAATCTTTCTTGTCCAGCTTGTTGGCACAGAACTGCATTGTGGCTACATCCTGATGGGAGGGGAGCAGGGGTATGAGGAGGAGAAGGCTGGAGGCGCCCCGATCCCTGTGGGAACGTAGCCCCAGGTCCTGGAAGCAGGAGGACCCCAGGCACCAGCTGTTAGAAAGGGCAGCATCTTCCATTGCCCGGCACCGACTAAGGGCCAGGCCCTGGGCTAACACTTCCAGGGTCTCATTTCATCTCCAGACGACCCCCCACCGTCAGGTCTGGCAGAGGCGCCGTCTGCCCTGAAGCAGGTGGATTCTGGGGCGAGCTGCCCCGGGGTGAATCCTGGCTCTGCCACTTTCTAGCTGGGAGACCTCAGGCAAGGGGGGTACCTCTTGGAGCCTCAGTTTCCCCTCTCACTTGGGCCGATCACAGTACACACCCCAAAGGGCTGTTGTGAGGACTGGTGAGGTGAAGGGTGTGAAGTGCTCAGCAGAGAGCAGGCAGTCACACCCACACGGCCAGTGTTAACACACAGTCTCACTGTTTTAATTAAGTGGCTTTGAGAGCTGAGATGACTGACCCACGGCCACTCTGAGCTGGACCTGCCACCCCCAACGCCCATGCTCTGCCCAGACATCCCTCCCTCACACATGTGTGCGGTTCCTAGAAGACACGTAAGCTTCGGAGTCACTCTCACACCCAAGTCACTCTAAGGTAGATGCGGCCTGAGGCCCAGAGCAGGGAGGACTCCCCAAGTCCACCAGGCAGAGCCCGGGGTTTCTGACTCCCGTGGCCAGTTCACGGCCCCGTCAGACCCAAGGCTCTGCCCGAGTGCAAAGACGGTACTCAGGCCCTGGTTGGGCCACAGGCCCCTCCCCTCACATGGTGACCGGCCCCTTCGCTCACTGTGGCCGGCAGGGCTCTGGGCAAAGGTGCCTCCTCCCTCCTCCCCACCCATCCCCATGTGGCCTCTCCCACCTGAAAGCTTCGCATCCGACTACTCAGCTGTCCAGTGGCCAGAGCTGGGCCCCTATCCCATACCTGGGGCCTGGCCTGCCCTCGAGGGCGGCGCCTGTCGGGAAGCCACCCAGCTTTCTCACGCTGCCCCCCGCCTCTGAGTGAAAAGGAGGCCCCGCCCTTGAAATCAGTGTCCTACAGCCAGCAGCCAGCGAGGACCACACTGGCGGCAGAGGGGAAGGTGCAGCCTCCACAGCTTGAAGGATACGGTCAAGGTTGGGCTGGGTACGGAATGAAGGTAGGCACATGGTCGCTGCAGCCAGGCTGCCTGCTTCAGCTCCATCCCTCACTGGCTGTGTGACCTACGGCAGGTACCCTCTCTGTGCTCAGTTTCATCTATAAAATGGGGGTACTGGCAGTCCCACCTCATGTGAGTACAGTTCTGAGAACAGTGTATGGAGCATGCTGAGTGCTATGTGCCTGCAAGCGATTCTGATTATCTGAACACTTCTCCCCTCCCCTCGACACAGTGTGTGTGTGCGTGTGTGTGTGTGTGGCCTCTGTCCCTGCCCCTCCTCCACTCCCACCACCTCACACGCCTTCCTTCCAGGACATCTGACAACAGCAAACACAGAGCATCCCTCCACTCACTCATTCGCACATTCATTCATTCATTCATCCACTCAACAAACATTCATCAGACACCGTCTGTGTGGGCCAGTCACTGAGCTGGGTGCTTCACAGCCTTATCACATTTCGCCTCAAGATAATCCTTCGTCACTTTTTACGGAGGAGGAAGCTGGGGGTCAGGGGTGCCCCGGCCACTGGCTGACACTGCAGAGCAGAACTTCCACGAGTCCGACTGATGTCAAGCCCAGGCCCCTTCCGGCACCCTCCGCCTCCAGAGAGCACGTTACCGCTCACGCGGCCCTTCCCCGCCTGCCCTGGCCCCGGGGGCTGAAACACGGCCAGGCCAGCACGGAGGGGCCTGGGAATGACGGCTCTTCCATGCCCCTCATGTCGCCACCTGAGAGGGAGAAAGAGGCTTGGCCGGGGCTCCCCAGCCTAGAAGCCCACGGAGTCCCAGAGCCCCCCAGGAAGCCTGGGCTCGGCCGTGGGGCAGGAGGGTGGCTGCCTCACGGAGCACTTACTGGCGCGGTGCTGCTAACAAGGACATCATTCTTCGTATGTTACTGCGGCAGTTACTCACTGAGCCCTCATAGCTGCACCGAGAGCTCCTCTGCTCTCCTACCGATGAGAAAGGCTTTTCAGGCTGCCCCAGGCGGCCGGCTTCAGGACTTGCCCCTCACCCTCCTAGAGATCCCGCTCCCTAAGCCCGTCCCAGCAGGCCCTGCCTGTCCCCGGGAGGAGGCTCCACTCACGCCCTGCAGGGCAGAGGCGGCCTGGTCATGCCTCCCGGGGAGCTCCCCCCCCCCCACAACCCCCCCCCTCCCCGCCTGCCCCAGGAAAAGGAGGCAGCCCAGGGCCCAGGGCTCCTTCCAGCACCAAGGGGATAACTGTGCGGCCCCGTGGAAAGAGACATTGTGGGGTCCTTTGTTCAAGAAGTATTAAGAGATTTCAGGACAGTGACCACAGAGCATGAGACCAAGCACAGGCCCTGTGTGCCGCCTGCACAGGCCACCCGGCCCTGGCTCCTCCCCTCGGAGACACCCCGCGGTGGCATCAGAGACCAGCCCCTGCTGAGGAGAGGGGGCACAGTCCCACGGGGAACCAGGGTTCTGCCTTCCAGTTGGTCCCCGCAGTCCCTCCAGCTCTCTGGGCCTCAGTTTCCTCATCTGTAAAGTGACGTGCTCAACAGGATGCCCGCCACTGTCCCTTCAAGCCGGGAGGTGTAGTGTCAGTGCTGATGCCATGGGGAGCGCACTGGGACACGCAGCCGGGGGAGGGCGGCAGCTGGGGACAGCCTGGGACCCCAGGCTCCTCCAGCCTCCCCAGGCCACAGCTCCGTGTGTCCTGACGCGACCCCCCCATCTGGAGGTCACCTGTGCGACACCTGAACGCACATCGGCGAACCACACACCACAACCCACTCTGTCACATAAATACATACACAGCATCTGAAACAACTGCAGCTGGTGCCACAAAATCCAGGGGCAAGTGCTCTTATTGTGCTTCCTAGGAGAACGCTCGGGGCCTGCCAGCTCAGGAAGGAGGTAGAGTATTCGAGAAAAATGAATGCAGGACTTAGTACGAGGCCCCAGGACCGCTCAGTGCTCCCTGGGGGGCCACTGGCCCCGCCCGGCACCCGACGGAGAGGACGGTACAAAGGGGCCAAGGCCTCCTGCTGGGACCCCAGCGCGGCACCTACCAGCTGAGCAGCTGGGGCCAGCACCTCAGCCTAAGTCACAATGTTCTCCTCTGACTAGTGGAGTCCTAACGCCCCCGTGAGCCTGTGGAGAATAAAGGCGAGGGCAAACGCCAAGTGCCAGAGCACCGTGCCCAGCACAGAGCATCTATAGGAACAGGAGCCAGCCCCTGAGTGCCACTCTGCACCGGGCCGAGCCACACAAAGCTGCCCATGTCCACTGTCGTTCACCTGGAAATGGCCAGGTGGTACAGTCCTACCTCTTATCTGCCGGGCACTACTTTTACACCTATTAGCTCATCCCGTCCTCTCAACAGCCACACGAGGTAGGTGTAGTTATTATTCCCATTTCTTTTTTATTTTTTTAATCCTTACCCAAGGATATTTTTCCACTGGTTTTTAGAGAGAGTGGAAGAGAGAAGGAAAGAAAGAGAGAAATATAGATGTGAGAGAAACACATCAATTGGTCACCTCCTGCACGAGCCCCAACCAGGGCCTGGGCCGGGGTGGAGCCTGCCACCGAGGTATGAGGTACGTGCCCTTGACCAGAATCGAACCTGGGATCCTTAGGTCTGAAGGCCGATGCCCTATCCACTGAGCCAAACCCACTAGGACTATTCCCATTTCAAAGGTGGGGGAACTGAGGCAGGAAGCCACACAGAGAGGGAGAAGGGAGGCTGGGATTGGAACAAGACAGTCTGGCTCCAGAGATTAATAACAGATTCCAGATGATGGGCCCGATTCTCCAAGATAAGTTTAATTATGTTCTGTAGCCTCAGTTTGAGAAGTCAGAGAAGTGTGAAATCCATTTTAGAAAGGCCTCCTCCGTGCAAACTAGTTAAAATTAAAAAAAAAAAAAAAAAAAAGACTGGCTCTGAGAATCAGCTCCCTGGAAAAACCCACAGTGAGCCGCACCTCATCCTTCCCCGCTGACGGCAAACCCGCGCCGCGCTGCTGGGGGCTTATCTTGTTGCCCAAACTGGTCGGCCCTCCCTAACCCAATCTTGACCCGGAACAGTGGTCACATTCGCCAGAAGCCACTATGACCATCTGTACTGCTGTGCTATTGTCAGATCCATGGGCTGCGTCAGACCTTCAGAGATTTCTAGGCTGGAACCAAGGACCAGGCCCTCCCTAACCCAGTCTTGACCCGGAACAGTGGTCACATTCGCCAGAAGCCACTCTGACCATCTGGACTGCTGTGCTATTGTCAGATCCATGGGCTGCGTCAGACCTTCAGAGATTTCTAGGCTGGAACCAAGGCAAGCGCTCCCAATGGGTGCGCACCCACGGGGAGTCCTTGAGGCTAGCACCCGGTCCGCTGTCTGGGGACTGTGCTTCTGAAGGTGGCTCTGACTCATGCCAACAGTCATATGAACCAGGCCTCAACTGCTCCCCTTGCGAGGGCGAGTGAACGGATCGACCCTCGATACCTGTGTGAGCCCGGGGGGAGGCTGGGAAGGGGAGTAAGGAGGCCTAGGCGGCAGGGTTAGGAGCTGAGGCCTGGCTGAGGACCGGAGTCCCGCTGTGAGAGCCTCAGCCTCGCCCTGGCCCTAGCCCTCGCCCTGGCCCTGGCCCTCGCCCTGGCCCTGGCCCTGGCCCTCTGGCCCTCGCCCTGGCCCTCACCCTCGCCCTCACCCTCGCTCTCCCCCTGCGGGAGGGGATCTCAGCACAGGAAATGCTGCTCCCAAAGCAGAAGCCTCCTTGGAGCCGACTGTGGAGAAGATAGAGCAGCTCCTGCAATACATAATTTCCTGCAATTTCTGCCTTTTCACCCTATCTTTTTAAAAACCATATTAAGTTCTTCTTAAACAGCAGGATTGCCTGAATTTGCATCTTTCTGCATGTTAATGAAGCTGCTGGAGGGAGCAGAGCTAAGAGCCTTTCTCTCCTGGGTGGCCTGGCCTACTCTGGCAGTCAGCCCTCCCGGAGCCAGAAGAGGGCAGAGGGCAGTGCGTGGGCCCAGGGCGGGGAGAGGGGAGAACAGCAGGCCGCTCTGGCCTGGGTCTTGCTGGCAGCCCCTCGGGCCCGAACAGGAAGGAGGCCAGTGCAAAATTTAATTCAGGGTACCCCAAAATCTCAGTAACCAAAACAAGATTTTAATGTGCTAGATTAAAAAGTCACAACCAATGCAAAAAGCGATGATAAATAAAATAGCAAAAACTTACATAAAGCCACTTTACAAGGGAAGAAACCGAGGCACAGAAAGCTCAGGTAACTTGCCCAGCATCACACCGCGGGTGAGCAATGACATTCTGTCTGGGTCCAGAGCCCAGGTTCTTAACCATCTGGCCCTACTGCTCACACGCTGCCCTGAGAGGCACTTTTAAATCGACGGCAGACCATGGTGACAATTGTCTTCCCTTTAGAACGTGATGGGTTTCCCTAAAATTAGTTCAGTGTTCTTTTTAGTCAGAAGAAAAGAAGACGTCGATTAAAAAGGATACCTGAACATTAGCCACCACTCTGAAACTCAGGGCTCCAGCAGGAGGAGGTACAGCCCAGACTTGGGGCTGATTTGGGGGGGCTGAGTTGGGAGGGCGGCTGCGTTCCCAGAGGGCTCCAGGGCCCCAGGGCCCAGCCTGCCAGGGTAAGGCTGCAGAAGCAGGAGAGCAGGGACAGGGACATCCGCAAAGACCCCATAGACCGGAGTCATTCGAACATCGATGGCGGGTGACGTTGGTCAAGGAGCCTGGCCTGTCTTACGCATCAACTGTCATAACCACACTGAGGTCAGGCTGGCTTCTCTCATCCAACTTAACAGCCGACTTTACAAACAATTCAATCCATTGCGCATCTGTTGATTAGATCATCCAGAGACTGAAAACCTAGACTGACCATCTTCCTTCCCACTCGTTGAGCTGTGTGTCTGGGATACGAACTGAAATCCATGCATTAAAGTTTAAAAGAAAAAAGGATTCGGCTATGAGGATGTTCACTGCAGTATTAATTATATTGTTGCCCATAAGAGAACAGTCAGTGAGTTATGACCCATCCGTACAGTAGGAGAATAATATGCAGCTAGCAAGTGCATGTTCTCCAAGAATATCTAATGACAGGGGACAATCTGGACACCATATTCTACTGATGAATCAAAGAATGTCCTACATTCTACTAATTATAAGGGGAAAGCCACATACACGAACGCACAGAAAAAAACCCTGCAGGCGATTGTCAAATGTCAGCAGCCATTATCTCTGGGTGGTTTTCTCTTCTTTGTATCTTCCAACTTGTCCATATGAACATGTTATTTTTTTAGCTTCAGGAAAAATGTGTTTGGTTTTCTTTCTTTTTTTTTTTTTAACTAATGACTTCTAAGACCAAAAAAAAATTAAAAAATCACAAACGAACTTTGAAAGGGTGACGGCTGAATGCTGGTCACTCCCCATGCAGAACACATAGCTGTGCTAGCACAGCACACACATCTCCTAACCACCAACCTGCAGACTCCCGGGAAACCTGCCCGCGTCCCTGACTGCCTCTTCCTCTTTCTTCTGATCTTTCTCCTTTCCTCCCAGGGCTCTTCCCACAGGGAGACGCTGGCTCCCTGAGGTCTGTCTTGAGAACAATGAGAGTTCTGACTTTTTCAGGATTTGAGGCTGCCAGGCTCCCCTGCTACAGGGTCCTGCACACCCTGGCCTCCACTCCCACCTGCACCCTCGCCTCTCTGACCTGGTCTCTCCCTGCCCCGGGGTCTTAGCACAGCTGTTATTCTTGCCTGACCCACCCATCTTCCCCAGGTGGCTGTGAGGGCTCCTTCCCTGTCCTGCATGTACTAGTATGTTGGCATTACATAGTGCTGTCCATGAACTTTCCTTCAGAGTAGTACAGAATGCTATAAACATCTGGGATAAAAGGGGCCACGGTCTGGCAGGGCTGAGGACGACTGCTGTACTGTGAAGGCTAGCTGGCATTTCTGTCTCTCCCACTAAATTGGAAACTCTGGGAGGGTGAGGACTGAGCCCAAGCATATCTGCTGAAATGGAATGAATGAGTACATGAGCAGGGCCGAGAGGTGAGTCACACTTGCCCGTGTGTGCGGGGACCTGACTGGGAGGCAGCGAGGACATGCTCCCTGGCCTGGAACTAAGATCTGGGTGCCCCGCAGGCCTAGGGGGAGCTCAGGGTCCCGGAAGGTGAGAGCAAGGAGCTGCCTGCTCCCTGGGCCGCAGCACCCCTGCCTCTGCAGAGGCCCCCCCTCGCCAGGCTGCTCAAGGCTAGTGGCCCCACAACGCCCACAACGCCCGTAGCTGTTCACGGGCCGTGGAGGCCCATGCGTCACTGTGGGGGAAGGGAAGACTCCCTGAGGATTCCGGGTAGAATCCTGCGATCTTAGGCCACTTCCGCCGCTCTGTGTCTGTACACTGGGGTCAGCACATCTACCCAGCCCGTAGTGGGAACCAAAATAGACTGTAAGCCGGGAGTCCTGGTCTTCTTGTGAGGACCATGCAATCTTGGTCAGTTACACGGAATAATACTGGGCTTTCCTGCTGAGCATAATTGAACGGTGACTCAGGAGCTTAAGCTCATCATTGTCAACACCAAGTATCACGGGCTATTTTAAAAACCAAATGCTGATTGTTGGAACTTCCTTGGTATTTTGATTCTAGATGAGCAAGGCTTTCCTGCAAGCTATCGAAGTGTGCTGGGAAGCATGCTGGTCACCCCGGAGGCCACGCGAATCCTTCGCGGCCCCCGCCGCCCACGCATCCCCGCGAGGAGGGTTTGTCTGCCTCGGCAGAATGCATTCACTGGAGCAGGAAGCTCTGCTCTGGTGGGAACCCATCTCTCCACTCCACCCTCTTCCTTTGATCCTCCCACGGAATCGGGAGCTGGAACAGCGGAGGCAAAGCCGCGCAGATGTAATTATTTTAATTCAGCCAGATGCTGGGAATTAGTCTCTTTTCCTCGCAAGTCTTCTAGGGAAAGACAGACTCAGCCAAAGACGGCCCGAAGAAAGGAGCTGCCGGCTTCAGGGAGGGAGGCCCCTGTGCTGGAAGAGCTCACATCCAGGAAACCGCTGCCACTCCTGGATGCAGCCGGGAGGGGGAGGGGCGGAGGGGGCGTCTAATAGGTATTTCATTCAGGCGGTTCAGCAATCCCAGAAAACTAGACCAAATAACAGCACCCAGCATTTTCTAGAGCTTTAGCATTTCTTTAGGAAGCACTTTCACTTTCATGGCCTTATTTAATTATAAACTAGGGAGGATGTCACTGGCTGAGCTAGAAGCTTGGGGGCAAACTGAGGGGAGGCCGCAAGGAATCCAGTCTTTCCCCGGCACCCTGTAGAAGCCAGTTAGGCACAGTCCATCTCTAACCTCACAGCAACCCTCTGGCATACAAGTGGGGAAACTGAGGCTCCGGGAGCTTGACCAGAAGCTAGCTTCCACGTCAGCTGGGTTCCTCCCACACACAGGTGTGGTTTCATCCTCACCTGCTGCTGTGCTTCCTGCTCATTCAGTCACAGGTTGGGATAGGTCATTGTGAGCACCTACTGTGCGCCCAGCCCTCTGCTGGTGGAGACACTGGGGAGGTTGAGGCCTCTGTCAAGCTCCTCCAGACCCACTGAGGGCCGCAGAGCAGTGGACAGACCAGAGCCAGCAGGGGCATGTGCATGGACGTGGTTCTTACTGTAGTGCCCTCTTATCCATTGCGCCTCATTCTCCCACTGCAAGCGGTTTGGGACCCCACAGCCTGGTGGTTAAAGACCTGGCCCTAGAACCGGACTGCCTGCGTTCAAGCTACTCAGTGGCCATGTGACCTTGGGCAGGTCACAAGTTCTCTGCAAAATGAGGACCATAATACATCAGACATTATAATATGTCATACTACACATTACATTACATATTATAATACATGAGGTCAACAAGTCGATACATGTAACCATTTAGCACAGTGTGTGGTCCAGGATAATCCCTCAATTAATATCGGCTAACAATTTACACCTCCATACCAGGAGTTCCCAAAGTATGGACTAGGACATACCCCACCCCCCCACCCCGGGTCCATGAGGCAGAAACTATGTTCATAATAATGCTGACAAGACATGGAATTTTCTAGAAGTCACACGACGGTGGTGCCACAACACCTGCCTGCAGAGCAGACGTGCGAATGCAGTCCTCACGTCGGGCGGATTGAAGAGATGCACAGGAATTAAAACAAGGCCACTCCTCTCACTAGATGGCTTTTGTTTTGGAAATACAGCTATTTTTCAAACAAGATGTTATTTATGTTAACCAGCAGCGGGGTAAACTATTGCTATTCTTAAATACACGAATACATCATTTAAATTGTTTCTAATCTTAAATGAATGTTGAGAGCTAACAGACACAGGAGTTGCACCCACTTGCACGGAGGTCAGGAAACCTTGTTTCTCCGCATCCCGCGCAGGCCCCTAACCTGAGCTGGACCCGCCCACGGGCGCTGGCTCCCCAGGTGACCCCAGGCTTGGTCTTGTGCTCAGGCTCTTGCTGCCTCCACCTTTCCTCCCGGGACCCAAGCTCCTACCCGGGCTCCTAATTACCCTAAAGGCAGGCCAGCTGGGGTGGTTTGGGGCAGCGAGCCCGGGTTTTAGAGTCAGGCTGACCTGGATACGAACCCTGACTCTACCCCTTTTTGCCCTTCATCAGGTGGCTTAGCCTTTCTGAGCCCCCATTTCCTCATCCAAAAAATGGGAATAATACACTATCTAAAACTGGAACTGTTTCAGGAGTAGCGATAACTTGTGTAAATACCCATCACCTGACAAGTAAGTCCTGTTTTATCATCATCATCAGCCATCGGGTCCCCGGAGCCCCTCCAGCTGTGTCCGTCCACTGCTTCTCACAGTCGCACAGAACAAAACCAAGGCTGCCTGGCTCTGAGACGCTGCTTCCCAGCGCGCTCGTACACATGCATGCACACCCACACACGCGCACGCACTCTCACACATACACGCCTACCACACGCCCTCGATCTCTCATTCCATGCAGGGTGTCACCCTACTCTAGAGCTAAAAGTGAAAAATGACAGTAAATGCCAAGCGCCCAGGCTCCAAGAGTGAAAAGGCCCCCCTGCTGCAGGGTTGGTGCCAAGGCAGTCCTGGCTCAGGACAGCGAGGGGTGCCACGACGGGGAGTGGAGGAGGCCTGCGGGAGCCAGGGGCCAGGGCTCTGCTGCTGACGGCCTCCGTGAGCTAAGCAAGGAAAGGCGTTTGCCTTCCAGCTCCGTGTTAGGGAATTCTGGGAGAGGGACGACTGAGGAGCCCTGTCTTCCTATTCCCTCCCAGGACCACAGGGTCCCGGGGCCGCAGGGAAGCCAGCCTCCCCTCCATACCACCCACCCCACCCCCACCAGGCCTGCCCTGCGGTCCCTCTGCCACTCACCCGACAGTTGCTGAGCTCCTCCGCGGACAGGATGATGGTGCCGCATTTCTTCCCTGGGACACCCCTGGGAGAGAAGAAGGTGAAAGGATGGAGAGCCAGACAGACAGAAACCAAAGCCTGAACCCTCCCTGAACCAGCCCTCCTCATCCTTCCACCCCCCACCCCCCAGCAGATCTGCCGGATGCCAGAGCCCCCCTCTCCCCCTACCCCCACCCCAAGACAGAGTCTCCTGAAACACGGTGCAGGGCGGCTTAGGGCACTGCCCGCTGGGCCAGCCCCGGCCTGGAGCTGCCGCCCTGCTCCCACCAGGAGAGGCAGCGTCTGCACTGCAAGTCCTAGAATCAGAGAAGCATCCAGACTCACCCAGAGGCTTCCAGGCCTGTGGTTCTGTCCATCCAAAGACCACTTCTGTGGGCAAAAGACCTTGTGGGCAGCCATCCCACCTTGCACGCAGCTGACCCCAGAGTCCCAGAACGTTCCAGCCCTGAGCCGCTCTGATTCATCTCAGCAGAGCAGCAACAGGGAGCAACACAGGAGGGCTGGCATACCCTTGGGGGAGCGTGCCCAGCCTTTCTCCCATGCCTACCTCCCCGGGACCAACTCCTCAGGGAGGTCGGCCCACCCAGGGGATCTCCGCCAGGAGAGCGAGTTCCCAGGGAACTTGACCTGCACCGCCTCTTCTCTTACTCAGGAGGAACCCCTCCCACCAGAACCAGTTGATCCCACGCCAATGTTTGGGACTAACAGGGGTCCCGGTGCGTCCAGGGGCCCTTGGGAGGTAGAAGAAAATGTCACAGTGTCCAGCAGCTGCATGACTTTGGGCTGAGACTCTCTGAGCCTCAGTTTCCTTACCCATAAAATGGGTATGATTATAGCATCCGTTTTCCTAGCGAATTTGCACACACAGGCCTGGCACAGAGGAGGCCCTCAAGGAGCATCATTTCCCTCCCTGCCCCCTTTCCTTTCCATCCGTGGTTCTCAAAGTGTGTTCCACAGACAGCATGCTGGCGGCCCCACACTTCAGGCCAGCCTCAGAGCCACCAGCATGCGGACTGTGGAACACACTTTGAGAACCACGGATGGAGCTCTTCCTCGCACCAATTCTCAGAGGAAGGGGCCTTCACACAGGGGAGTGGGTCTGATCAGCAGGCCTAGATCTCTCTATATCAGGGGAGCAGGGGCCACTTCTGGAGGTTCCCCTGCCGCAGGGCCTGCCAGCTTGTCCCCTTAGACAGGGGCAGCTGAACTGGGTGCCCCCCTGTCTGGCCCTTCCTGGCAGTAGAGAAATGATTTGTGGACCAGGTGATAAAACCATCACACCAGCCTCCTCGCCCAGCGCCCCTCCATCTGCCCTCTCTGCCTCTGAGCCCCTCTGCCGGGAGCCGGTCCATCCTTGCTGTTTCAAGGGACCTGGCATATATGGCATACGGTTCTTAATATGTTTGCTCACCTTCTTGGCGCTGTGTTTTAACCAAAGTCACCTCTCTGAGAAAGGTTGAATCCCCAGGTAGGGATTTTCCCCTGAAGTTAGGGAGGGAATAAAACCCCTCAACTAAGTGCCAGGCGGGTAATTAATCCCTTTAACTACGAACAATCATGCTTAAACTACATAATCTTTTCTCCCTGGAATGGAGATAAGAAACGCCCTAACCTTTGTAATAGAGATTGATAGGATTGAATCAACTGGTATAAATACAGTTGTAACAAGACAGAACTCAGAACTCATGACACAGATCTCAGAACACAGAACTAAGGACACAGGGCTTGGAAGACAGGACCAAGAGAGACAGAGCCTAGGCACAGAACCTACACAGAACGTTCTCTAGAGACAGAAGAACTTCGCTGGCGAGAGCATGCCGGAGGATCCTGGAGAGGAACTGGCCTCGGAGCCTAGAGACAGAGCCTAGCAGGAGAACATGGCAAGGGATCCTGGACTGAACCTGACTACAGAGATTGGCAGGAGAACCTGACTGGAACCTGGACACTGAACCTGACTGGAGAGCCTGGACAGAACCTTGCTGGAGAACCTAGCGAGGGAACATGGCTACAGAACCTCACTGGAGATCCGAAGCAGAACCTCTCTGGAGATCTGGGCTAGAGATCCTGGCTAGGTTGCTGATCAACTGAACACTGTCCCCATGTCATTCCTTCTTCGCCGACTCCGTCCACACCTTTGGGGACCCCTGGACCCGCTGGGGCTGGACCCCGGCACCCCTCTTCTATTTCCCATCTTCCCTTCCCCTCCCCAGCCCTGCTCCACCTGCTCAGCCTTCCTTTCTGTCTCTCTCCCCCCTTCCCTCTGGTCTTTCTCTCTCTCTCTCTCTCTCTCTCTCTCTCTCTCTCTCTCTCACACACACACACACACACACACACACACTCTCTCTCTATTTCTCTCTCTCTCTCTCTCTCTCTCTCTCTCATTGCTGCTTCTCTACTCCCAGGTCAATCGGCACCCACCCCCTCCTGGGCTGTGAGCCCCCGGTCCCCGGAGCCCCCCGGGTCCCACACGCAGCTGGTCTGGTGGTCAATCAGCTGCTGGGACCCCAGCCCCCGGGAGCCCTCCGCAAGCTCTGCTCACTCAGCCCGGTGCTCATCTTCCGGAAGCACCTCCAGGCTGGACCCCAAGCCCAGCTCCCTCCCCTGCCCCGCCGGGTAAGGACCCTCCCTCCTACCAGGAGAGGAGAGGGGAGGAGTGGGGAGGGTCTGCGTGAGGCCAGCCGAAAGCAGAGGCCAGAGCGGAGGCTGGAGGCTGGCCGCTGCAGCTGGTGAGCAAACGCAGAAAGTGAGGATTCGCTAAAGCTACTCTGAGGAGGCTGAGAGGAGGCCGACATCCAGCAGTGGGAGCCGTGGAGGGGAAGGGGGTGAGGGGAGGGGAGAAGGGAGGCAGAGGGGGACAGAGGAGGGTGAGTGGTGAGAGGAAACCAGGCCAGAGAGAGGAAGGGAAGGGAAAGTGCCCAGCTCCTCTGACTCCTGTTAACAGCCCCTACCTCTAGGCCCCACCTGCTTACAAAGTCCGGGAGCCACTGGGGCTCCAGCCTGGATGGGGGCGGGGCCGGCTGCATGCAGAGTGCCCCAAAGTGCCTGAGCCCTTGCGGAGGGACCGGGCCCTCTGTCCCCGGCCAGGCTGGACGCACGGTGGCGGGAGTGGGACAGGGCCAGGACTCGGGGGCCCCTCTGCAGAGCTGGCGGAGGGTCTGAGGATTCCAGCCAGAGATGTCTGGGGACCTACCCGCTGGACACAGCCGGCATGGGTTTGCCCGTCCTGGAGTTCAGGCTGAACGCTCCTATCCTGTGCGGAGAGGAAGAGAGCGGGTCGTGAGCTAAGCTCCCTGTCCTGAGAGGCCAGAGCAATGGCTTCTGGATTCGTGGAGACAGGTGTCTGTCCTGGATCAAACATCAAGGTAGGACCAAAAGGCACAGGTCTTCTCCCAAAACCTGGTTGTAAAGTCCTGGGTGACGCTACCTCAGGGGTTCTCAAAGTGGGGTTCCGGGCCAGCGGCATCTGTACCGCCTGGGAATGTGCTAGAAAGGCCCCACCGTCTTTGTTTACCAAGCCCTCCGGGGGGTGAGGCCCCTGCAGCCTGAGAACCACTGTGCACCTCTCTGAGCCTCGGGCCCAGGCTGCGGAGTGGGAAGTGCGGAGGGACCCCACGGCGTCACAGAAGCAAAGCTGTCTGGCCCAGAGCAGAGGCCTGGTGATCGGAGCTGCCCACAGGCCGGGCCAAGACCACCACTGCCCTGAGGCACTGGACCCTTCGGTGGACAGAAGAGGACCCCTCCTCCAGCAACACTGAACATCTCCCAGCCCCCACGGTTTAGATCTGCTTCCCCTGAAGGCACAGCTCCCCAGGCCCCTCCTACCCAGGTCTCCCTCAATTGCCCCAAGGTGCGCCCTTCACCTGAGGGGGACCAGGTGACAGCGGACAGAAACCTGACGCAAGTGACTCATGGGCTTTTGACCCAGGCAGTTGGGAGCTGAGAGGGGCAGACACACACTCACTCCTGGGTTCCCACATTCTATAAGCTTCAGAGCCCCCCTAACCTGAGTTTGCTCCCCGTTTTCAACAAATGATAGCTGTTACCATTATTTTCTGTGAGCCCGGAGGAGGTGACCTTTTGGGGGACAGGGAGGCCTTTCTGGGGGCCCTGAAGTTACCCACAGTTACTGGGGAGTCAGAGACAGGGCCTTGGAGAGAGACCCCCTCGCACACACACTCATAATAACAGGTTCTGCAATTACTGATCATGTGAGGGGACAGCAGCCAGTGTGGACTTGGCAGAGGCAAGTTGGGGGTGTGCCCCACCCAGCCTGATCCCCCTCTCCTGCCCACCCTGCCCAGGACCTGGGTGCTTATGCCAGTTTTCAGGCCTCTCTTGCCTGGGCTTGGCTCCTGGTGTTTCCTGAGAAATGGGGACAAGAGAGGTCACCCCCACCACCTGGTCCCCCTCAGACTGCGCCATAAGAAGCCTTGGGTCTCCATCCCAGAGCCTGCTCAGAACAACGGCTTCCCCCTGCAAGCACTTAACACCCTTTAATGCGGTTCGTCAGGGGCAGCGTGCGATGGGGAGGGCCTCACTGTACCCGCTCCGGCCCACACGGAGGGTGAACAATCTGAGGACGTGCAATGTGAGTAGAACCCTCCATTCAACAAACCCCAGCTCTCCCACTTCCTCGCTGTGTGGCCTTGGACAAGTTACTTCCCCTCTCTGGCCTTTGGGTTCTTCCCCTCTACGAGGAAAGGGCTGGGGGACGAGATAGCATCCCAGGGCCGTCCTAGCAATATGGGGCTCTAATAACCCGCTGGGGTTCCTCCAAGGTAACTGGTTAAAAGCCCTGCAAGGGGAGGGCCCATGGGGTCTCTTACTCCTCGACCCTCCTGGCAGCCTGCCCTCCGCAGGCTGGGCAGGAAGTTGGCCCATCACTGAGGAAGGAACCCAGACAGGCCCACTCTCCTCTACACTTACGTGAGGGGCTTCTCCAGGCGGCTCCCGGGGGACCCCACAATCTCTCCGAGGGTGCAGAAGGCCTGGCCCAGGAAATCCTGCACATCCGGGGTACAGAAAAGACCAGTGTCGCCCACTCTGCTCACAGCCATCCAGCACCCCCACCCCCCACCCCCCGGAAGTGTGATGGCTCTGAAACGACAGGACCCGCATCGGACCCACACACTCTGTCACAGGGAAGCAGGGCTGGCTCGGACTGGCATTTAAGAAACTGGTAGAATCGCTGGGCAGTGACAGGTGGGACTCACGTGTTTGGATAAGTCAGGGCTCTTCGAGTCAACGTCGTATCTGCAGAAAACACAGAGGTGGTGAAGGGGTCCTGCCCAACCCAGTCCCAGTCAGGACCCCGGGGCCCAAAACACGGCTCTGATCCCAGGAAAGCTCGGACGGGGGAGAGGCCAATGGGGTCCTCCCTGTCACCTGGGGAGAAAAGGGCTGCCAGAGCTGGAGCTAGATTGTCCCCAAGATCTCTCCTCAACCCCCAGTACCCCCGCCAGGTCAGGTGGCTGCTCAGTGCCTCCCACTTAACTGAGAACAATGGGGGTGCTTTGTCCCCTCTCCCACCTCCCTTCCTCTCCCGATGAGGCTGGACTCCAGCTAATAGTCACCTTTATCCCAGGCCAACCCCGGCTTCCTCTAACACCACTGCCCCCCTTCCCTGGAAAGGGGACCCCCTGCCCAACCATAGGTCCTGCGGCCGCACCTCCCAACACCGCTTCCTCCCCAGCTCCATCCTCGGCACCAGCTTCCACTTACAGGTCGAAACGGAGGTTCTGCTTCTCCTCGAAGAAGTAATCCACAATGAATTTGCGCACGAAGTCGGGGTTGAGAGTGTTGTCGATGACCTCGGTGCGTCCGAACTGCAAGAGGAGATGGGGCGTGGACCTCGGGGCCAGGTTGGCGGCGCAGGGAGCCCTGGGCTCGGGGCCTCGGACCTGGCCCCGTGCTGCCCTGTGACCACCCTCCTTTCCTGGTGGATTCCGGTTAGGTGTGTCCTTATTTGACGCCCCCATGTAAGTGCAAGGGCAGAGACAGGGACAGTGGGGTCAGGTCCCGCCTCCTGGCCTCCACGCCCTTGCGCAATCCCTCCCCTTGAATGTGGGCTGGACCTCGTGGCTCACTTCTAATGAACAGACTAGAGTACAGGTCCCTTCCAAGATCATGTTATAAAGGCCTATGACTTCCATCTTGGGCACCCTCTTCTCTCTAGCTGGCTCACCTTGATGAAGGCAGCTGCTGTGTTGTGAGCTGCCCTATGGAGAGGCCCATGTGATAAGGAACTAAGGACGCCAGCCCACCCCTAAGAATCGGAATCCTACCAGCAACCACTGACCACTTAGACGTGGACCCTGCCCCAGCTGAACCTGGTGATGATCGAGGCTCTGGCCAACACCCTCGACTATGGCCTTGTGAGGTAGGGGATCCCACAAAGCTGCCCCCAGATTCAAGACCCTATTGCTTCAGTGGCTAAACCCTGGGCTAGTTTGTTACACGGCGGTATATAACTAATACACAGACTTGACTTTCTTGGTGTCCCCTGCAGCATATACGCTGGAATTTTTCACACATGAGACAATAATTGAATCCCCTTCCCTCCCCATATCTGGGCATCTGAATCACTTGGAGAGTTTGTTAAAACGAGAGTCAGGCCTCACTCCCAGAGGCTCCGATTCAATCGGTTTAGGGTGATGCCTACGAATCTGCATTTCTAAAAAATGCAGGTGATGCTGCCACTGCTGGTGTAGGCACCGCCCTTTGAGAACCCTGGAGAGTGACACTGTGGTCCACGGGCCACCAATTCCATCAAAGCAGCTGTCTTACATCTGCTCAGTCACTGGACATTTTTTGTGATATTTTGTTTCAAAAAGAGACATGGATAAAGATAAAGCGCAGGAGCCCAGTACTCTACCCTCCACGACAGGAGGGCACAATGTTCTCCAAAGTGCACAGCGGGCAGATGCACAATAAATATTTTAAATAGCTTGTTAATCTTTCTTAACATATAAACTTGTTGTCTGACTTGGGCAGTAATTACCAAAATGAAAAACTCAATCCTGAGTGCTCGTCCTCCTTGATGGGGCTCTGCGCCCAGGAAAATGCCAGCAGTGGGCCCCTCTCACGTGTGGTGGGCAAGGTCCCCACTATCGGGGCAGAGCCTAATGCCCCTTCTACCCTGAGAGGAGTTAGGAACCTGCAAAGGGAACCGCCCCTCAAGGCAGGGTGGGCCCTCTGAGGGGCACTAGATTGGCAGCTTTACCCCCTCGGTCTAACCACTCTCCTGCCCTGCCAATCCGATCAGCTAACTCTCCTGTGCTGTGGCCATGGACAGGACTCGCCGTTTTCTCCTCTTTGACCACTGCCTCCTCGTTGGTCACCATGGGGGCCAATGGCTGAGGTTTGAAGACTCAGCTCCCGGAAGTCCTGCTCTCCAACTCCCACCCCTCCCCTCTGCTCCCATGATCTTCCTCACATCCTATCGCTGCACTCACCACATGCCCTGACGATAATCTACTGAGGCTCTTTCCACCTCTATGTCCAGGGTCACACAGCTAATGATCGCTGACTTCAAGGCGCCAGCCCAGACCTTCTGGCCATCTCTCTAAGCCACATTTCGCTACAGGGGCAAGGGCAGCAGGAGCGCACTGCTCCGGGCGCCTGGCACACAGTAGGCACTCAGGAATTGTTGAATGCAGTGAGGCTGAGTGAGGAAATGGATGAGTGGGCTTGAGTCCTGACTTCATCATAAGCTAATTGTGTGACTTGGTCAGAGCCTTTGAGAGCCTGCTTCCTCAGCAGAAGATGGAGAATACTACTTGTCTGGCTTACTTCTTAAAGTTATCCGATCAATTCGGTTATTAATTGAATGAACAGTTGTGACGCACTTGTTATGGCCCAGGCAGTGTGCTGGGTGCTGAGCTACAAACGTAAACAGAACGTGAACCCTGTACTATTATTGGTGGGACGACTCATAAACAAACACCTACAATACAGAGCGCTAACGGTGCTAACCACTGCATACAGGGTCTACGGCAGGGTCCTCCCCTGTGGCTGCACATGAGAATCGCTGGGGACGTGTGAGATATGGAAACGTGCGGAAAAGCAGATTGCTGGGTGCTCCTCGTCACACACTAGTCCAGTTGTCTGACCTCACAGAGGTCTGCACCTTCCATCATCCATGAGATGCCTTACAGCTCTGTGAATTGTGGAAGGCGTAGAGCAGTGGTTCTCAACCTTGGCTGCACATTAGAATCACCTGGGAATCTTTTTTTAAAATCCTGATTTCTGGGCCTCATCCTCCGCAAATTCTGTTTCTTTGTTATGGGGTGAGGCCACAATATTAGTAACAAAGAAACAGAATTTGCGGAGGATGAGGACCAGAAATCAGGATTTTAAAAAGATTCCCAGGTGATTCTAATGTGCAGCCAAGGTTGAGAACCACTGGCGTAGAGTAATGCAAATGATTCTTGTCCAAAGAAAAACAAAGAAATGCAGTAAGGTGGTATGCAACTGCTTATTTGATTGTTACCCTCTGGCTATTGACCAGCTTTGTATGTATTTATAAATTCTTTTCAGCATTCCTGATTGGCCATATGTGTGTGTTATTTGAATTACAGTAAGTCCTCACTGAACGCCATTGGTGGGTCCTGTGACTTTAAGAAAAGTGACGTATAATGAAACTAATTTTACCACAGGCTATGGTAAAATGGGTGTAAACAAGAGTTACGTTCCCATGGCACCTCATCACAATTAATACAAAATGACACTGAAAAGGGACCTCAGTTGAGGACCTGATGTATTTGAACTAGTTGCAACTCTTACTGGTTCCCTCATTAATTAACAAGTTAAATCTTTGCCATGTGTTCATTTCATATTTGTATGGGATTAATGATTTTACTTTTTAAAAATGTATCCTTTAATAGGAGCTTTTTAAAAACACCCATACTCAAGCTCCCCCCCCCCCCACCCCCACACACACATTAAACCCAGATCTCCATGGGCGGGGCCTGAGTGACTGTGTTTTAAAGTTTCCTAGGTGACTCTCATGTGCAGATGGAGCTGAGACCCAGTGCGGGAGGAAGGAAGAAAACGAACGTTGACTGAGCCCCCACTGAAGCTCCGTAGACAAGCAGGTCATTATCCTATTTGGTTCTCACAAAGACCCTGAGTTATTCCCCATTGTACAAGTGAGGAAACGGAGACGCAGAGGGGTTCAGTGACTTGCCCAAGTCCACACACACAGGCAGAGCTGGGATCGAGACCCAGGTATGTCTAACTCCAAAGGCCATTACACAGGGGTGGGCCAAAGTAGGTTTACAGTTGCGAGTCCATGAAACAGTTTATTGTTGTATGATTATTTATTAACTAGGGGCCCGGTGCACGAAATTCGTGCACTGGGTGTGTGTGGGGGGGGAGTGTCCCTCAGCCCAGCCTGCCCCCTCTCACATACTGGGAGCCCTCAGGCGTTGACCCCCATCACCCTCCAATCGCAGGATCGGCCCCTTGCCCAGGCCTGACGCCTCTTGCCTAGGCGTCCGGCCCGGGCAGCGGGGACCCGCAGCTGCAGCGGCCCCGCGATCGTGGGCTCCGCTTTAGGCCCAGGCAAGGGACCCCTAGCTCCTGGGACTGCCAGCTTCCACCGTGTCCAGCTCCCATCGCTGGCTCCACCCCTACTTCCTGCTATCACTGGCCAGGGCGGCAAAGGCACCTGATTCTCCGATCATGGCTGGGGGGCAGGGCAAAGGCGGCCCCAGGGCCGCCTTTGCCCTGCCCCCCAGCTCTTAGCTCCCCCCTGGGTTTCCGATCACTGTCAGTGGCAGGGGGCTTCTTCCCGCTTTCCCTTTCGCCTCCCTGCATTGTGCCTACATATGCAAATTAGCCGCCATCTTGTTGGCAGTTAACTGCCAATCTTAGTTGGCAGTTAATTTGCATATAGCCCTGATTAGCCAATGAAAAGGGTATCGTCGTACGCCAATTACCATTTTTCTCTTTTATTAGTGTTGATAATTGTATCATTTCCTACAGGAACAACTGTAAACCTACTTTGGCCCACCCCTGTGTTTTTTTTTTTTTATTTCATCTAACTGGCCGGAGCCTTTAAGCATTATAAAAATCAAAAATGAGTTTTACTTCACAGGCACTTACAGAAGCCCCACTGTGTGCAAGGCAACCGGGGGGACTTTGAGTTGAATAATTCTGGGTTCCTGCCCCATCGCCTAAATTCAATCTAAACCTTATCATGTCTGACCCTTGTTCCAAAAGAGTTCCTGCATTTGCCTCTCCTGCTCTTTCTAATTCTTCATACCGCCTGTCTTCAGACAAAAGGAAAATTTCTCCTGAAGGCAGAATCTTCCAGGTAAACACCCTGTTTCAAGAGAATCCTCCGTTAAACTGGGCCATTCCTCTCCCTCAGTGCATCGCCTCCTCCCTCAGACACCTGTACCCCCCACTCCCACCCCCAAGCAGGACTCTGGAGAAAGCCCAGTGCAGACGGAGCCAGCATTCTTTGCGCACCCCTCTCCCCGCCAGCAAGGAAAACACCCATTAGGGGAGATGACAGCTGCTTTTAAAATGGCACTAGAAGCGGCAACAGAGGGGAATTCCCTGGAGATGGATCTGCTGCTGGAGGAGAAAATGGAGTTCCCCTGGAAACAGGACAGGGAGGGGGACTCCGGGGCCCCCATGTCTCCTAGAGCGGGAAAGGGGGTGGCGAGCCGGGCCGGCAGTGATGAATTACCAGGACGCAGGGGTAATTAACATGTGCCCTGGCACAAAGGCCGGTGCAGCCTACAACCCGGGGACTTAAGATGGTTTACAGCTTTCATTACTTGAGCTAATAACAAAGGAAATGCATGCGAAAACCTGGATTTTTAAAATTCCAGGAAGCCACCGGGTCCCTGTCAGGCCCAATTTACACCCCTATTAATGCTGGTAGGAACACAACTGAACTGATGTTAAAAAAATCAATGCGGCTTATTTCATCCTACACAGAAGTGTTGAGTTTTCCAGCAGGAAGGGCTTGGAGCAAGGAGGTGTTAGCAGTGGGGAGCACACAAAGGCATGAGATCTGTGTACTTGGGAAGGAGGGGCCGGTGGGTGAACCCCTCGCCACCTGTGAGCAGAGCCGAGCTAGCCCTGAACACTCCCAGCTCCTCAGAAACACCCTCGCTCCTCCCGGTCCTTTCTGAGCCCCTCTGCCCACACTCCGGGGTCCGAGGATATGAGGGGCCTCATACGGCCCACAGTCTGGGGCACAGGCCACCAAACCCCGTAGCACAGGAACTCTCAGGCCCACAAAGCCGAAGAGGAGCCCCCAAATCTGTGTTTTACCGAGTGAGTCTGGTGCAGAGGGCCCTAGGGTCTGTGTGCGTAACTGGGGAAGGGACTGTGCAATCCAGGAGGTGTGGGGGCCTCCCTGACCTCGGGGACCCGGGGCAGCCCCCCAGGGGGAGGAAGAAAGAAAACACAAATGAGAAAAGAGCCTGAAAATCAGGATTTTCGCCCTCGGAGAAGCTCACTTCTTGTCCGGGGCAACGAAACCCAGTGGGAGCCCCTGACATGCTCCGAGGGCTCCTGGAGCCTCCTGACTAAGCCCGGGAATAGCAATTAAGCAGCATTAATTACATGCCATCGGCTCCAGCCAGACCCACGAAGGGGAGGCAGACTTGAAACTTCTCTGAGAACTAAATTAAATGGCTCCCGGGAGCACCGCCTCACACAGGTTTGGGGATTATGGGGGCAGGAGGGCAGCTGTCCTTCCGAATTGCCCTGGGACAAGGGCTGGTGCAGGGCTGAGAGAGAGAACCCAGGTCAGGCAAGTGAGGCAAGCGGCCACAGGGAACCCGGAGGTCTCCCAACATCTGTCTCAACGCCCACCAATGCCCAGAGCCAGGGTGGTGCAGAGGGGTAGCCGGGCCAGGGCCCCGGGACCCCCACGGCCCACAGTCTGTTGCTCATTATCTACGTGAGACAACGTGGAACCCTGAGAGGCTGCATGTCCTCATCGCTGACAGAGCAAACCACCCCTGCTCCCGAGGGAGGGGGAAGGGCATGTGCCCGGAGCCCTGTGCCGCGTCTGCTGCAGAGGAGGCCTCCAGTACCTGTAATAACCTGTAATAGCCGCCCTACTGTGTGCCAGTCACCACATGTTTCCCATATTAACTCGTTTCATCTTCACAACAATCCTATGAGGTTGTACTATTATTATTCTATTTCACAGATAAATTAAGATAAAACTCAGAGACATGGAGGGACTTGCCCAAGGTCACACAGCAAGTGGGTGGCAGGGAGAGGATGTGAGCGCAGGCAGATCTGGCTCCCAATCAAGGAGGAGCTGAGGTGGTCACTCACCAAGAAGAGGTTAATGCTATGCATGAGGCTGGAACTCTGCCCCAGCCAGTCTCATGGATAGTATGAGACTGCCCAGCCTCTGTGCCTACTGTGCCTTCCACCCTGTTGTCTCTTCCTGTGGGGTCGGGGTGGTTCTCCAGGTCAGGTGGCACAGGTGCGTGTCCCTGACCTGAACCTCGGCTCACCACCATCCACCTCCTACCCCTAAACACACACACACACACACACACATACACACACACACACACAGTCCCGGTCCCTCTAGTGATTTCCATAAACATTCATTGATTAACAAGTTGGCCTTCAGCCTAGAGATCTCAGAGCCGAAGGAACCAAATCCTCTCAACCAATGAGAAAAGAGAGGCAGGGAACGGAGTCGGGAGTTCTGACGAGGTCACACTGCTAATTAGGAAAAGGCTGTGACAGAGCTGAGGTGGCAGCAGCGCCCTGCTCACCCAGACGCCTGTCAACACAGCCTTGGGTTCTTCCTTCCATCAAATCCCTCTCCCCTCCCCCTCCCCTCCCCCTCCCCCTCCCCCTCCGTTGTACCACGACTTCTCCTCTTTGAAACACTTCACTCATCCGTGTGATCTCATTTAATCCCCACTGACCTGGTGCACCCATATTATTGCCATTCCCGCCCCCTTACAGACAAAGGAGCAGAGCTCCAGAGGGAGGACCTGCCAGCGCCCCAGGGGTGGGGGTGGGGCCAGGCTGCCCGGAGTGACAGTCACCAGGTCCCGGCTCAGTCATGAGTGGTAGCTCTGCAAGCCTGACCTAACGTGCCCTTTTGGTGTACGGGATGACGCTCTGCCCTCTTACCAATTACAGCTGGTGAAGCTTTGGAGACCTCCTGCCAGGCAAAGCGCCCGTGGCTGTGCTGGCCCAGCCGGAGGTGGGAGGACTGAGGGCCCTGCACCGCGCAGCTGCCACGCTTCCCGGCGAGCGCCCTGTCATATACTATCAACGGCGCCGTCGCTGGGGCTCTAAATCGTGTTCGTCGAGATTAAAATCGAAGGCCATAAAGCCACCAACTTAGACAGGAAGAGGGCATGTGCTTGCTCTAGGAACAGGGCCGGTGGGTGCCCGGGTGGGGAGGAGGAGGCCGAGGTCTGGGCAGCTGGAAGGAGGGCCGGGTCTCGGCGAGGGCACAGAGGGCCCGCTTCCATGCCAGGGCCTGTTTGTTTCTGTGCCGGGGCTGCCACCACTTGGGTCTAAGTTCTCCCAGGATCCTGTAGCCCCCTTGTAGAGTGGGGAAACCAGCGGGTGAGGAAGGGCTCGCCCCGAGGGGCACAGGGAGAGCAGGCTCGCTGGCCTGCGGCCTCCCAGACCCGCCGTTGCCTTAGGCCCCGGGTGAGGACGGGCAGCGGTGAGACCTGCCCAGTGCCCGGCCCAGCACAGAGGAGGTTCCCTCTGCCCGACGCCAGCAGCGGCGGGTGAAAACTTACCAAGCTCATGATGAAAGACTTCCTGCCTGAAAGCCTGTTCCTAATTAGCCTTTGTTCCGGATAATCTGTCAGATCTCAGCTCCAGGGAAAGAACCCTTTTACCAAGGAGCCTGGCTGCCGCGCTGGCAAACTCCCTCCACCAGCTGTCCCTGGTTCCCCGGGTGGCCGTCCCCTGGTTCCCCGGGTGGCCGTCCCCTGGTTCCCCGGGTGGCCGTCCCTGGTTCCCCGGGTGGCTGCACCGCTGAGCCCTGGGTCTGGCCGAAGATATGGGGGAAGGGCCCTGAGCAAGCCCCTCCCTGAAGGCACCCCTAAAAGTCTCTAGCTCCCAACAAGGACCCCAGGATGTCTGATACCACCAGTGGCTCCTTCCTCCTGGGAAGGCACTGGCTTTTCACTCAGGGCTCCTTTTCCCTTCCCTTCCCTTCCCTTCCCTTCCCTTCCCTTCCCTTCCCTTCCCTTCCCTTCCCTTCCCTTCCCTTCCCTTCCCTTCCCTTCCCTTCCCTTCTTTTTCTTTCCTTTCTTTTCTTTTTCATCATCACCCCAGGATATGTTTTTATTGATTATAGCTAGAGGATGGGAGGGGGAGGGGAAGGGAGGAGGAGAGAGAGGGGGAGGGGGAGGTGGAGAGGAAGAGCAATGTGAGAAACATCCATCAGTTGCCTCCCATACATGCTCCTACTGAGGACGTTACCCGAAACCTAGGTAGACACGCTGACCGGGAATCACACCCACAACCCTTTGGTGCACAGGAAGACGCCCCAAACAGCTGAGCCACGGCCAGGGCTGGCTCGGGCTTCTTATAAGAAGAGCCATTGTTGAGCGTTGTCTGTGCCAGGCACTGTCCATGAAGGAGTCATCTCCTCCCAGCAGGTCCTAAGCCTGCGCACTCGCCCCAAAGCTCCAGCTGGGAAGGCGGCAGCTGGATTTGGACCCATCACCTCGGCTTTGGAGCCCACGCTCTCAACAGCTCAGCCACACGGTGACGTGCCCTGGACGCTGCCACGAAGGAGTAAATAGATGGATCGGCCGCCGAGGGACCTGGCCTGGAACCTCAGGGTTACTAGGACAGCACACGCCTTCCTCCAGACGGAGTTTTGGAGTCTAGGGTCCCTCTAATGTTCTGCCCACAAGCAGCAAATGCCTCTGGCCGGAGGGGGTGGGCGGGGAGAGGGGTGCTGCTGATGTGGGGGCTGCACAGGGCGGGAGGAGCGTGGCTCAGGGGACAGAGCCTCCCCCGCTGTGTCTGGTGGTAGCACAGTCACACTCCTTACCCGCACTGGGCAGAGCCAGGCCGTGCTGACTGTCATTTAGTCCCCCCACAGCCCAAAGAGCAGGCATCGGAGCCCATTTTACTGAGGAAAACGAAGGCTCAGCCTGGCTGGTGTGGTTGGGTGGCTGAGCGTTAACCCATGAATCAGGAGGTCATGGTTCGATTCCCAGTCAGGCCACATGCCCAGGTTGCAGGCTCGATCCCCAGTGGGAGGCATGCAATCGATGTTTCTCTCTCATCAATGTTTCTATCATCCCTCTCTCTTCCTCTTTTTCTAAAATCAATAAAAACATTTTTTTTAAAAAAAAACACAACAAAAAAAAACTAAGGCTCAGAGCGGTTAAGGGAAGGGGCAGAGAAGGGTTTGAAGGGACACGGACAGTGCCCTCACTGTGCCACTGAGGGTTCTAAAGCCTCAGCATTAAGAATAGGTGCCCAGACCCATTTGCTCCCCAAGCCAGGCCTTGACTTCTGGCTCCTGAGGACGGAGAGTCAGGGCCCTGAACATTCAGCTGCATGATGAGAGCAAAGACCCCTAACGGCTCCCACGGGAGCCACGGCTCAAGAGGGGCCACTCTACGGGGGCTCTGGACTCCTCTCTGCAGAACGGGGAGAGTCCCAAAGCCGACCACGCGCTCCGTGGAGTGCGCCCCGTCTCCTGCTTTGGGCTTTAGCAATAACAACGGCCCATTCGTTACCGTGAACATTTTGATAAAGGTCGCACGGCTGGGCCCAGGCCCGAGGGTCATTTTATTTCAAACTCTTGGCCATTGGACAAGCTGGATCCCCTCTGCCCTTGCCCACCCAGGTCTCATGCCAGGATCTGCACAAGACCACACTGTCTTTCCACTGCTGCCTTTCCCCCTGCAATCCACTCCACACACAGTGGCCAGCGGTTTCTTTCTGAGACACAAACTAGGCTGCACCACGCCCCTGCTCAAAACCCTCAAGTAGCTTCCCATCACTCTTAGCACAGTGTCTGAGCTCCGACACGGCTTGCGACGCCCTACAGGATCCGCCCCTGCCAACCTCTGGGACCACATCACCCACCGTCTTCGCTCCTCACACCACTCAACCTATATGGCCCTCCTGAGCTGACCTCTCACCTCCTTCCAACACTCTGGGCCACAGTCCGATTGAGTCTCCCAGCTCTTGGGCACACAGGACATTCTCACCTCTGGGCTTTGCATATGTCAGGCCCCATTCCTGCAGTGCCCTTTCTTTCTCCCACCATCCTCCAAGTGCCACCTCCTCCAGGGAGCCTCCCCAGCCTGCCTGGACCTCTCCCTGCTGTGAAGCGCCGAGAATTCACCTCTATACCAGGCTGGCCCCTGGTCTGAAACTTGAAGCTTCCTAGAGGATCTGTTCTAATACACTTATCAAGATGAAGAAAGCGAGGCTTTTAAATCCTTCTATGTCTGAGAGTGGTCTCCCCAGCTCCCCGTATGGTCCCTGAGGGCAGGGAACTCCCCGCCTTATACCCTGGAGGATAAGTGTCTTATTCAAGTTACTTCTCTCCTCTTGGCCTCCATGCTCCTATCTATAGAATGGGTTGCCGGAGATAAAGTGTGTAAACTGCCTGGTACATTGTCTGCGCCCAGGGCCCATCAGTGATACTATTAACATGAGCTATCTTTTATCAAGTGCCTGGCTCCTCCAGCTTATCCTGTGTTATCTCTCATCCGTAGGCAATCCAGTAGATAGATACTGCTCACTGCCCACTTCACATGTGAGGCTCAGAGAGGGTACGTGTCTAGTCCCAGGCAACACAGCTCTCAGTACCAAGGTCCCGACACAACCTCTATCAGGCAGGCTTGTCTGACTCCCAAGAGCTGCCCAAGACTCGACCATCCTCTGGCTCAAGGGGGAGAGAACCCTGGTTTCCCAGCCATGTCTCCTGGGCCAGTTTCTTCGCTTGTCTGGGTCTGGGGATAACCTGTACCTGGCCACAGAGCTGCCATAAGGATTCAGGACGATGGGTAGGAGATGCCAGGCACACGGCAGGCACCAGTAAAAGATGCCTGTTGTTACAGAGTAGATGTTCTGAACATCTTGTTTGGCTCTGATTCTTAAGCAAGCGGAGTCATTGAGAGCAATCTCGGCTGCTGGGCAAGGGTGTCCGGGGCTCAGAGAGCTGGAGACAGCAGCGGGACGAAGGCCGGACGGGGCGGGAGGCTTTCCTCTGCAGGAACTGAGCGCTGCCTGGACGCAGTGGAGGGACAGGGCGAGGGAAGGGGCGGGGAACAGCGCCAGAGGCAGGTGGGGAAAGCCTGGAGCCAATAGCGTGGGTCTTGTTTTATTGTTTATATCCTTTTAAATTATTTTTTAAGTGAGTTTCATCCATCCTAGGCATGGGAGTTACATTTGAAAGACACTAACTGGGAGGCCTCACCTCAATTCGTGGCCTCGTGGGCGCTGGAGAACCCTGTTAACAGAGGGAAGCGAGCGATGATTTTTCACAGCCCGCGGGAAGGGTGGAGAGACGCGGACGGCCAGAAGCGTGAACAAGCACTCAGCACTCGCACAGCTGGGCGTGAGAACCTGCAGGCACCGTGCGCGGCCTCACGCCTTGGGGGTGTGTCTGGGCTGCGGACGCCCTGGGTGTCCCTCGCACGAGGCTGGGGCGGCCTGATCCTCACGGACGAGGGAGCATCGTCCCAGGCTGCCTCCAGCGAGCCGCTGGGCAAGAGGCAGGCTGGGACCTCAGTGAGCTTATGAGGACAGGGGTGTGACTGGGGCCACTTGCTCAGATTAGAGCCTGACCTAACCATTAGACCACATGAAATCGCCAACATTTTCAACCTGCAGGTCCGTGTGGTTCCCCCTAACCTGCTGGTGCAGGTGGAGAAGACGGTCCCGTGTGAGGCTGTGCGGAGCAGAGCTGTGCCTGTGCCACCTCTGACCGTGGTGGCTGCTGGCATCGCCCTGAAGGCCCGGCCGCTGTGGGCAGCCAACGGGGCTAGATGGCTTCCTAACCGGTGTGAATCCCAACCCTGCCCCGAGCTGCGTGGCCTCGCACAAGTCGCTTCCACTTCCCCAGCCTCAGTTTCCGCCTGTGACCCGGGCCAACCACCTCCCCTCAGGCCACCGCAGCATCGGCACGAGCCAGCAGAGCACACACAGGGGCCGAGTGAGGGGTTCCTTCCTAATGGCCTCTGTGACGGTCCCCAAGTGGGGAAGGTTCTCACACCAGGCTAGGGAGTTGCCTCATCTCGAGGTGAAGCCCTGAGCTGTGGTTTGGGAGCCACTGGAGCCAGGGAAAGCCTTTTCTGGGCAGGAGGAACTAGAGGGAGAGGGAGGGAAGGGACGCTGCCTGCCCCGGGGAGGGGGGGTGTGGGGAAGAGGAGAGGGTGACCTTCAGAGCCAGAGCAGGGAGCACGTGAGGTCTGGAGAGGGCAGGAGCCAGAAAGGCCACCACCCAGAGGCAAGTCCCATGGGCAGGCTGAGAGGAGATGCCCCATGGCCCACCAGGAGGGGACGCGGCCCCGGAGAGGCAGGGAATGGGGACCCCGCACTATCGGCGGCCACCCATCCTGGCAGCACGGCGCCAAAGTGCAACGCTCTGTTGGGCATGACAGCGATGACAGCGTCCCTGGGTCCAGCCGGTCCCGCCGGAGCCCCTGAGGAGCGTCCCTCCCCACACAGGGTTGGCTGCTTCCCTGCAGCCCCTCTTTTCCTCTGGGCTGGACAAGTGGACGGCGCAGGACACACAGCCCGGGGTTCTACAGGAAGCCTGAGTGTTAGGAGTGCTGCCTGGCGCTCTGAGCCCCTGCTGAGGACAGGCTTGGCGTAGGCCACAGGACCTCGAGTGTGGCCACTTCCGCGGTGACGGAGCGCCCACGTGCTCAGGCCAGGCAACACCACGTTGCCACGGACATTTCCAGGCCTTGTCAGAGCATCCTCTTCCCACGGTCTCCGAGCCCCATCTTACAGGTGAGAACTCTGAGACTGGGAGAGAGTCAATACCTCACGCAGGTCACAGTAAGTATCAACTGGGAGGGGAACAGGTTTGGGACATCACACTCAGGGCTTCCTCTGACCAGGCATTTGACTGTTATTCACCACGTGCTTAGGGACCAGATGGAGAAAGGGGATGGGTCGCCAGTTGTGTAGATCCCAGTGGCTGGACAAAGGTCACCTAGAGAGCTAAGGTCAGTCTGGGGGGAGGTCTGAGGGAGGACCACAGACTCCAGGCCATGCAGCTGCTGGGTGGCCATGACAGCCACCCCTGGACCAGGGGACAGAGCCAAGATGCCAGACGCACAACTGAAACTCAACATGATCTTCACAGACCACACAATAGACTGAATCTACCAAAGGACCCACGATGGAGGTAAATGTAAATCCCATTTAGATTCCAAAACTCAATTTCCAAGTCTGAGCTGAATCCTCTGTGAACCAGCAGCTCATGTGAGAAAGACACAGCTGCCCCCAACTCCGTATGAAGCCGGAGACAACGGTCACAGAGGCAGGTGGGCTACTGGACACACGGACAGTGACAGCCCTGAGGGAGTGGGGGAATCCGTCACAGGGGCAGGGGGGCTACTGGACACACGGACAGTGCACAGCCCGAGAAAGATGCAGAATGCAGAGACGTGGGGAGGAGTGTGACTGTCTAGCTCAAGCCCCTGAGGAGGGGCAGCCATGATGCTCTGGGCTGGACAAGTGGACAGCACAGGACACACTTGGGAAAGGACAATGAAGAATAAACGGGTGTGCTTGGGGGGGGGGTTTGCCTGGATTGGTAAAGGGGCAAAAGACAGTGTTATAACCAGGAACTACTGATAGAAAAGGCCCCAGTCTATGTCTGCTGCCAAGCAGGCTGGCAGGGCCTGTGAGCAGTCTTCAAATATTGAGGGAAAGAACACGTGGAAGAGAAAACCAACTTAACGGTGTCCATCGAAGGGGGCAGAACGCGGAACGAGCGGAATGGTGCCCTTTGTGTGTAACTGTTACCGTCTTAACAACGTCATGGTTAGAGCCTCTTTCACACTAACCTCTCTGTGCTTCAGTTTCCTCCCCCGGGAAATGGGACCAATAATAATAGTGAGTAACCATAACACTACCGCCTTCCCAGGGCGGCGGCGAGGATTCAGTGAGAGACTGGGCATGCTCGGAGCGGAGCCCGGCACCTACCGCTCCAGAAGCGACTGCTGCCAGCTCTGCTGCTGTATTGTTTCCCCGAACTGAGAGCGGGCCCTGCTGGCTGTGAACAGTGACCGGTGCCCTCCGTGTGCCCAGCGTCCTCCCTGCCACTCAGCAGGTGCCAGCACAGGCTCACGGAGTCACAGTGACGTGAAGGCATACAGCAAGGTGCTCCGGGGAGATTATTCCCAGTGCTTAGCGATGAGCCATCATCCTCGTGGTGTTAAATGTCCAGGGGGCTGAGGTCGCTCAGAAATAGACTGAGCGCTCTGGCGGGATGTGTGGGCCGGCCGGTTGGGCCACATGCCCTGCAGGTGGTAGGGGCCCATCAGCGGAACACCCCATTACCCGTCTCCTCCTTACCCCCGGGCCCTCGGCCAGGACAGCCACCGGCAGGGGAGAGGCAAGGATCACCCCTCCACACACACACTTTTCATGGGACCCTCCCCACCCTGCTTCCCCCCGGACAGTGGGAGGCCTTGCCAAGCCTTGATGCAAATAGTGCTCGACTTCCTGGGCTAAAATCACATCTCGAGTCAATTTTCATAAAATGTGGTGACAGATTTAGGTGCTGGGAAGATGGAGCTTTCTCAGAAGGCATTAAAATGACCTAAACGGTTAAAATCAGCTGAACCCGGCAGCCAGGGGCTGCGAGAAGAGCTCTCATCCTTCTGCGGCCTGTGCGAGCCGAGCCGGGGTCAGGCCCTGCCTGGGGGAACCCTGGGTCCGCACTTGACCCCGCTGGTCATGGGGTGCATCTCCTGGCTGCAGACGCCTGCAATGAGCCCGTGGTGGCGACGGCTTTCTGTTTGTCCGCAACGGCGGTCTTCCATCCCAGGGCCAGTCCATAGGGAGGGGCCCGGATTTTTCTCTACGTTCTCCATTCCTGAGGCTTTCCTCTGGGGTCACACAGAGAATCGGCAAGAAGTAGGACCTCGATGTGTGTGAGTGCATTTTCTCTTTTCCCAAACAGCGTGAAGCCTGTGTGGGGGGGGTTGCTGGGGGAGGGGGGGGGAGGGGAGGGGACTGCCGCCACCCCAAATGCCCCACAGTGGACATGTCGGTGACTTGGAATTAAACTTACTTGACAAGCAGCCATTGTGGGAAAGAATTCTCTTCCATGAAAAGTGCCCCCTGGCTGCAGGGCGGCTGAGAGACGCCCTTATCACCAGAGTCAGGGAATCCAGGGCCGAAAAGTTTGCCCAAGGAAGCTTGTCCTGCTTTCCCAACTTACTGCCCAAGCCCAGATAGTGTTAGGTTCCTCAGAGATGAGCGCCCAAACCTAAATGTCTCCGTCCTGCCATTTCCTCACAAATGTCGTTTCTTTGCCTAAAAAATGTAAAAAGACGGCTGGTTCATCATTTCGGAGCGCGTCATCTTTTAAGGCCTGCCATGCACACACGTCAAGTCGGTATTTCTCCTGCTCATCTGGTCTTGTGCCAATTTTATTGGGAGCCCAAGAACTCAAGAAGAGGGGGTGGGGCGGGGGGGCGTTTCTCCCCTCCCCCCGCAACAGTACCTGTGGCTGAGCCCTGCCACTCACCCCTGAAGGCTGGACATGGTGCTGACGGCCTCTCGGACACGGGGTCAGTCTCCTTGACCTCTGGAGACCCTCCTGCTCTGAACTCTGACCCCAGGACCCCCACCTCTTCCTGTATCGTTCAGCCCACACCCCGAATGCCAGCCTCGCTCACCTGTTCCCTGTCTGCTCGGGTGTCTCCACTTGCGCCTCTGGACCCACCCCTGCCCTCTCCACCCCGATCTGTGCCCGGAGGCTGACCAGTGTCGACAGCGTCAACGTTCCGCACCCCCAGACCTGCCTGTGGGTCCACCAATTGCTGCAGGCAGACAGCAGAGGTGGGAAGGGAGTGAGGCTGCCCGGCTGACCTTGTCCCTCCACTGGGGGCTCCTGCTCCTGCCCTGAAGCCCCCTTACCCCTCAGGCTGTCCACTGCTGCCGCCTCATGATTCATCACCCCCACGGCTTCCCTAAAACCTGCCCCCTGTTTTATAACATCCATCCCCAGCTACCCCGAACCGGGACTGGCCTCTCACTCCAGCCACCCCCCCGAACCGTTGCTGCGGGGCCCCCGTGCCGTGTCCCCCCATCCCCCCACCCCGCATCCCCAGCTCCACTGAAGCCCAGCTCCCCCGGGGACACTCCCACTGCACGGGGTCTAGCGCCCTGGCTCAGCCCCCAGAGGCCCCATCCTGTCCCTCAGGGAATGAGGAGGCTGATCCCTGAAGTTCCCTCTGACCTACATCCTCCCCTTCTCTACCTCGCGCACTCCTCAGCCAGAGGGCTGTGTTCAATAAAATCCCATTTAAAAAACCCAGTGAGCTATTAACACGGCTGAAACTCTCCCCTCCGAACTCCCGCTCTCTCCACCGATACCGCTCACGCTTCCTGGCAGGATTATTCACGCCTGTGACGCTCCCTGCCCGGCTGCCAACCCCCTGGTTCCGCTGCTCTCCTGCCCAGCTCCCTCTCCCGCCACCCGCACCTGGGCTGTTGCCCGGCACCCCATCAATGCCTCCTGTTGCAAATATTGACTGAAAAAGGGCTGTGCCCGGCAAGGCTCCGGACGATGCTGCTCAATGATATTTACCGAGCGGTGACTACGCCCAGGACGCCACGCCCCATCTTGTTCCATTCCCGCCACAGGCCTGCAGGGTAGGTGCTAACCCCATGTTACACGTGCGGAAACTGAGGCACAGACAGCCTAAGCCCCTTGCCGGAGGCCCCACCTCCAGAAAAGGCTGGAGCCAGGATCACAGCGCAGGTGCAGCTGACACAAGCCCCCCATCTGCCCCCTGCGGTGCCCGTGCCACAGCCAGCCCCAGCTCCAGCCCCAGCCCCAGCTCCAGCCCCAGCCCCAGCTCCAGCCCCAGCCCCAGCCCCAGCCCCAGCCCAGCCCCAGCCCCAGCCCCAGCCCCAGCCCCAGCCCCAGCCCCAGCTCCAGCCCCAGCCCCAGCCCCAGCTCCAGCCCCAGCCCCAGCCCAGCCCCAGCCCCAGCCCCAGCCCAGCCCCAGCCCAGCCCCAGACCCAGCCCTGCCCCAGCCCAGCTCCAGCCCAGGCCCAGCTCAGCCCCAGCCCCAGCCCCAGCCCAAGGCCAGCCCTAGCCCAGCCCAGCCCCAGCCACAGCCCCAGCCCCAGCCCAGCCCCAGCTCCAGCCCCAGCCCAGCTCCAGCCCAGGCCCAGCCCAGCCCAGCCCCAGCCCAGCCCCAGCCCAGGCCTAGCCCAGCCCAGCCCCAGCCCCAGCCCTGCCCCAGCCCAGCTCCAGCCCAGGCCCAGCTCAAGCCCAGCCCCAGCCCCAGCCCAGCCCCAGCCCTAGCCCAGCTCAGCCCTAGCCCCAGCCCAGCCCCAGCCCCAGCTCCAGCCCCAGCCTAGCCGCAGCCCCAGACCCAGCCCAGCCCCAGCCCCAGCCCCAGCCCCAGCCCCAGCCCCAGCCCCAGCCCAGCCCCAGCCCCGAGCCCCAGCTCAAGCCCAGCCCCAGCCCCAGCCCAGCCCCAGCCCCAGACCTAGCCCAGCCCAGCCCCAGCCCCAGCCCTGCCCCAGCCCAGCTCCAGCCCAGGCCCAGCTCAGCCCCAGCCCCAGCCCCAGCCCAAGGCCAGCCCTAGCCCAGCCCAGCCCCAGCCCCAGCCCCAGCCCCAGCCCAGCACCAGCTCCAGCCCCAGGCCCAGCCCAGCCCAGCCCCAGCCCAGCCCCAGCCCAGCCCTAGCCCAGCCCAGCCCCAGCCCCAGCCCTGCCCCAGCCCAGCTCCAGCCCAGGCCCAGCTCAGCCCCAGCCCCAGCCCCAGCCCAGCCCTAGCCCAGCTCAGCCCCAGCCCCAGCCCCAGCTCCAGCCCCAGCCTAGCCGCAGCCCCAGATCCAGACCCAGCCCAGCCCCAGCCCCAGCCCCAGCCCAGCCCCAGCCCCGAGCCCCAGCTCAAGCCCCAGCCCCAGCCCCAGCCCAGCCCCAGCCCCAGCCCCAGCCCCAGCCCCAGCCCCAGCTCCAGCCCCAGCCTAGCCGCAGCCCCAGATCCAGCCCCAGCCCAGCCCCAGCCCCAGCCCCAGCCCCAGCTCCAGCCCCAGCCTAGCCGCAGCCCCAGATCCAGACCCAGCCCAGCCCCAGCCCCAGCCCCAGCCCAGCCCCAGCCCCGAGCCCCAGCTCAAGCCCCAGCCCAGCCCCAGCCCCAGCCCCAGCCCCAGCCCCAGCCCCAGCCCCAGCCCAGCCCTAGCCCAGCTCAGCCCCAGCCCCAGCCCCAGCTCCAGCCCCAGCCTAGCCGCAGCCCCAGATCCAGACCCAGCCCAGCCCCAGCCCCAGCCCCAGCCCAGCCCCAGCCCCGAGCCCCAGCTCAAGCCCCAGCCCCAGCCCCAGCCCAGCCCCAGCCCCAGCTCAAGCCCCAGCCCTAGCCCAGCTCAGCCCTAGCCCCAGCCCAGCCCCAGCCCCAGCCCCAGCCCCAGCCCCAGCCTAGCCGCAGCCCCAGACCCAGACCCAGCCCAGCCCCAGCCCCAGCCCCAGCCCAGCCCCAGCCCCAGCCCAGGCCTAGCCCAGCCCAGCCCCAGCCCCAGCCCTGCCCCAGCCCAGCTCCAGCCCAGGCCCAGCTCAAGCCCAGCCCCAGCCCCAGCCCAGCCCCAGCCCTAGCCCAGCTCAGCCCTAGCCCCAGCCCAGCCCCAGCCCCAGCCCCAGCCCCAGCTCCAGCCCCAGCCCCAGCCCAGCCCCAGCCCCAGCCCCAGCCCCAGCCCAGCCCCAGCCCCGAGCCCCAGCTCAAGCCCAGCCCCAGCCCCAGCCCAGCCCCAGCCCCAGCCCCAGCCCCAGCTCCAGCGCCAGCCTAGCCGCAGCCCCAGACCCAGACCCAGCCCAGCCCCAGCCCCAGCCCCAGCCCCAGCCCAGCCCCAGCCCTAGCCCAGCTCAGCCCTAGCCCCAGCCCAGCCCCAGCCCCAGCCCCAGCCCCAGCTCCAGCCCCAGCCTAGCCGCAGCCCCAGACCCAGACCCAGCCCAGCCCCAGCCCCAGCCCCAGCCCAGCCCCAGCCCCAGCCCCAGCCCCAGCCCCAGCCCAGCCCCAGCCCCGAGCCCCAGCTCAAGCCCAGCCCCAGCCCAAGGCCAGCCCCAGCCCCAGCCCAGCCCCAGCCCTAGCCCAGCTCAGCCCTAGCCCCAGCCCAGCCCCAGCCCCAGCCCCAGCTCCAGCCCCAGCCTAGCCACAGCCCCAGACCCAGCCCCAGCCCAGCCCCAGCCCCAGCCCCAGACCCAGCCCCAGCCCAGCCCCAGCCCCAGCCCCAGCCCCAGCCCCAGCCCCAGCCCCAGCTCCAGCCCCAGCCTAGCCACAGCCCCAGACCCAGCCCCAGCCCAGCCCCAGCCCCAGCCCCGAGCACCAGCTCCAGCCCAGCCCCAGCCCCAGCCCCAGCCCCAGCTCCAGCCCCAGCCTAGCCGCAGCCCCAGACCCAGACCGAGCCCAGCCCCAGCCCCAGCCCCAGCCCAGCCCCAGCCCCAGCCCCAGCCCAGCCCCAGCCCCAGCCCCAGCCCGAGCCCAGCCCCAGCCCCAGCCCCAGCCCGGAGTGGACACTGGCCAGGCTGGAGGAGAGTGCCATTCAGAAGCGCCCCCCCCCCTTTCCTGAATGAATCACCCGCTTTCTGTGAAGCTTGGCCCGAAGGCCTCAGAAGTAATTAGTCCCTTTAAACCGGCTCACGGCTTCCCCGCGATGGGGCCACGCTCTAATTGGCCCGGTCTTGGAGAGAGTGAAAGAGTAAACAGCCCAGCGTGCCCCCCACCACCTTGCAGGCATTTCCCAGACACTTTATGGGTGAACGGCAGCCCTTTGGCCACTTGCTCCCACCACACCTGGGGTGGGGGTGGAGGCCAGGGCAGGGAGGAGGGGCCCTGGCCGCTCACCCACGAGGATGAGGGTGGGGACAAGGCCTGAGGTCCTGAAGTTTCCTGGCTGGTCTCCTCCTCACCATGTCATCGGGGAGGGACTCCCCGGTTCTGGCAGAGCCTGAAGCCAGGCTGAGGGGCTGGGACTTGATTCAGAGCAGAGGGGAGGCATGAAGATTAGTGGGCAGGGGGTTCACCTGACCGACCGCTCACACTGGTCAGGACCCAGACGGCTGCCGGGGAGGGACACGGTGCTGCAGGCCATGCCCACAGCTGTCAGGGCACGAGATCACTTCTTCTGAGGTGGCTGTGTCCCCCTCAGACTGGGGCTCCCTGAGGACAGGGTCCCCCTCAGACTGGGGCTCCCTGAGGACAGGGCCGTGTCCCCCTCAGACTGGGGCTCCCTGAGGACAGGGTCCCCCTCAGACTGGGGCTCCCTGAGGACAGGGCCGTGTCCCCCTCAGACTGGGGCTCCCTGAGGACAGGGCCGTGTCCCCCTCAGACTGGGGATCCCTGAGGACAGGGCCGTGTCCCCCTCAGACTGGGGATCCCTGAGGACAGGGCCGTGTCCCCCTCAGATTGGGGCTCCCTGAGGACAGGGCTATGTCCCCCTCAGACTGGGGCTCCCTGAGGACAGGGCCGTGTCCCCCTCAAACGGGGGCTCCCCAAGGATAGGGCTGTGTCCCCCTCAGACGGGGGCTCCCCGAGGGCAGGGACTTTCCAGTCCTCTCCTGGACTCTTCCTGCAGCAGTGGGGACGAGTCCCCCCTCTGCACACCTCACTCGTCTTCTCTCAGGCTCAGAGGCTGCAGTTATGAACATGGGGGGGCTGTCTCCAGAGTCAGGTGACTGCCGTCAGGGACAAGCAGACTCCCACCAGGGCCAGGCTGGTGTCTGGGTGGGGAAGGGGCGGGACCTACCTCCCTCCACTGCTTGTTCTCCATCCCTTGAGTATACATGACGCACACTGTGGGGAGAGGAGGGAAAAGGGGTTAACAAGCCACACAGGCCAGGAGAAGGGGTGTCCCCGTGCAGAGGGCCCTGGAGGGGCGGGGCCTCGGGGGCGGGGCCTCGGGGGAGGGGCCTCGGGAGAGTGGGCCTGGGTGGCAGGGTGGGGTCTGGGCATCCTCAGCTTGGAGAAGGGTCTGGAACATCCATGTGCCTGGGAGGAGGGCCCTCCGGGGAGGGGGTCAGGGCCGTTGGCATCTCAGCCTGAGCAAGTGTGCAGCAGGCAGACAGGTGGGCATGAGGGGTGACTTGGCGGCAGAGGTGGGGCAGGAGAGCCCCTGAAACCCCCGTCATCCCTAGGGCTCAGGGCAGCCTGTCACTGTCACCAGCCCCCTCACCGATGGGCTCGGAGGAGGCCCGTGGCCTAAGTGAGGCCACATACCTGAGTGGCACTTCTCTGAGCTAGAACCCTGGGCTCCAAAATCAGGGCTCGGTCCCCTGGACCACAGCCAACTGGGGCTCTTAAATGTACTGGTTTCCCTGGTTCTGGAAAGTTTGGGCCCTGAGACGCTGACCCGCCCAACCCGCTCGGTTGTGTTGAGGCTTCACAAGTGTGGGGGTTGGGGAGGGCCAGCCGCCCAGTCCTTTCTCAGACAGTGTTCATGAGGGCAGCCTGGACCGGCACCGGGACCCCCCACCCTCCACCGCACCCGACGCTCAGCGAGGACTCAGGGGCTGGCCGCTGCCATCGCCACAATGCCGTTGCCACTGTTACTATTGTCAGAGCAGGACTTACGTGGGTCAGACTTGGAAAACATGTCTTTGTCCAAAAGGTTCCTGCAAGAAGGGGAGAGAGGAGGAGTTAGCAGAGCCCAGGAGGGGGCTTTGGGGGATCAGGGCCTCTTGAGGCCCGAAGCCGCCTCCGTTTGTTTGGCTCATTGCAGCCCACAGGGCGAGCAGGGGGGTCCTCGGCGCCGCTGCCTACGGGTGTGGCTCCCCACCACCCACCCCACCTTTCACACACGCTGGCGCCCTGGGTCCCTCAGCCCCTCGCTCTTGGGCCACATTGCTCTTTGCCCAATGTCTTGGCCTGGACTAGAAGCTCCTCTTACCGCATCTCTGTCTCTCAGCAAACAAAATCAAGCTGTCAAAACGCATCCATCCAGGGTCCTATTCTCTCAGGGCCCTACTTACAACCAGTTGATTCCGCCATCTCCTCTGGGCTGACGGATTAATGAACTATCCCTCCCAGGGATGCAGACCCGTCTGGTCAAGGCCACAGCTGACACACGACCCTGCTAATCATGTTGAAGGCATTCAGCCAGGTGATGGACCGCGCTGGGGGAGTGAGAGGCCTTTGACAGGTGTGAGGCCTCCTGCCTGCCTCTGTGCACTCAGCTTCAGCTCAGGGAGCCGCAGGGGATGGGCCAGGTGTCGGGCCAGGCACCGTGCTAAGCGCTCTGCAGGCAGCAGCTGCCCTCAGGGTCAGTCCTGGGCAGGCATCCTCCCATCTTACAGATGTGGAAGCGGAGGGATCGGGCAAGGGCCTGTCCTGCACATCTGTGTGCCGAGTTCAGTGACCTGGTGCTGGCAGGAAGCAACGCAGGAAGTCCCTCGAACCCTTCTGAGCTGTTTCCTCGCTTGTACAATGCAGACAAGTGCCAGTCTCCAAGGTGGTGGCTGCCCTGGGCTGCCTCCTCAGCCCTCCCTGGCCCTGCACCCACACATGGTTTCCTCCTGCCGCCTCCGGGGCCTTCTCTGGCTGGGGGGCTGCAAACACCAGGAAGTTTTAGCTCCGAGGGCAGCCCTCAACCAATGGTGGGCAGGAGTGGGGACATAAACACTGGCTTCCTCACTCTCCTCCCCACATCCACCCCTGAGGCATGCTCCAGTCTCCCAGAGCCCAGGAAACCTGCTCATTACAGAGCCCCCACGCCCCATCCCTGAAGCCCCCCTGCCTGCTGGAGCTGTCCCCCCACCCCCGCCCTGCTTTTCACACTGCCCTAACGGTAAGCTCTGACCCGGCCAGCCATTTCAGCCTGTCCCACCTCCCTCCCAGATGCCCGGGGTCACCTCCCCTGTCTCCTCTCCATCCCCACACTCCCCCAGGGCCTCCGTGCCCCCTGCACCCCTTTCCCAAAGAGGAGAAACCCTCAGCGTGGGTTTGTGTGGCTTCCTAACAGCCAGCCCCAAATGTCAGAGCTGATGGCCCTGAGGAGGGAGCAGGGGCCCAGGGCAGGGAGTGGCCACTCCCCACAGCAAGCAGTGGCAGAGACAGAAAGGTCTAGAACAGTGGTTCTCAACCTTCTGGCCCCGTGGTCGGCAAACTGCGGCTCGCGAGCCACATGTGGCTCTTTGGCCCCTTGAATGTGGCTCTTCCACAAAATACCGACTTCTGCGCATGGGCTGCGAAGTATCAATCCCACTCTACGTGCGCGCCTGCAAGTGGTATTTTGTGGAAGAGCCACACTCAAGGGGCCAAAGAGCCGCATGTGGCTCTCGCGAGCTGCAGTTTGCTGACCACTGTTCTGGCCCTTTAAATGCAGTTCCTCTTGTTGTGACCCAACCATAACATTATTTTCATTGCTACTTCATAACTGTCATGTTGCCACTGTTATGAATCGTCATGTAAATATCTGATATGCAGGATGGTCTTGGGCGACCCCTGTGAAAGGGTCGTTCAACCGCTAAAGGGGGCGCGACCCACAGGTTGAGAACCGCTGGTCTAGAAGCTCTGACCCTGCGTCCGCATCGCCAGAACCACCAGGAGCGACAGCTTGTCTGGGCAACTTGACCCCACACTCAACTCAATCGCCCTGACTTGGGAGCAAAGGCCTACTGACAGATAGACAGACAGACAGACAGCTGTAGTAGCAACCTGGCACGAGCACATGGCATCCCCCGCTGCCTGGGGCGGCCCCAGATTGGGCTCATGAGTCACTCAGCTCCAGTCCTCACAGATTCCCAGAGATGTCTCTAGAGGGATCCCCAAATCCCCACCCTCCGCTCCAGTCTCTCCCCAGTGGCACACACCCCCTCTGCTGGCCCCACCGCCCCTCCGCCAACCTGCTCCCAGCCAGCTGTCACTCTGGCAACTGTCTGGCAAAGCCCCCAGCCCTGGCAGTGAGCACCAGAGGAAGTGACACGCGAGGCAGCTCTGAAAGGTAGGTAGCAGAGGCTGCAGGTCAGAGACCACTTACAGATGCTCACCCCACCGAGGCGGGCGGGCCTGTCCCGGGCTGACCTTGCCCCCTGCAGTGTGCTGGGCTTGGAGGCAGGAGCGTCCCTCTTGTTTAAACCAGAGACACCATGCCTTAGCCCCGAGGAGGGCTCCACGGTGGTGGAACCCGGGGCAGGGTGAGGAGTGGGAAAGGGAGAAGGGAGCTGAGGTTCCTCTTTGAATGCTGTCATGAAGCTCTGTCTCTTATATAAAAGGCTTGTGGCCGTCAGGCCGTCATGACCAAACGAGCAGCAGCTCTCTGGCGGGGGAGGGGGGGGCGGGGCAGGGCATGAGCTACTAGTGGTGGAGCCACAGAAGGCGGGGCAGCAAGCTACTAGCAGCGATGGGCAAGGCAGCCACCTGAGCTACTTGCACATGATTTCGTGCGCACTGGGCCTCTAGTTATTATATAAAACCCTAGAATGGTCCAGCTGGAAGGGGTGCAGCGGTCGGCTTTTCCAGTCCCTCTATTAATCAGGAATGTAGGCTCAGAGAGAGGCCAAGTGGCTTCTCCAAGGCCTGGGTCCCCTCTGAGTCTGGTCTGGAACTCAGATGTAGTCATGTCTAGGCTAGTAAGAAAGACAGTGAGATCCTGGATCTCAGCCTAGGGGAGGGTGGGCAGAGAGGGGGGGAGAGAGAGAGAGAGCACCTTACTTCAAAGAGGAGAAGTAGATGGGCTCTGCCCACCCTCCCAGCTGGGTGAGAAGCACACAGCTGGGCTAAGAAATAGGATCCAGTCACCCAGCTTCGGTGACTCCTTGCCCAGTGACCTCAGGCCTCTCACTGCACCCTGGGCCACGCAGCCAAGAGTCATGCCAAGCTCTGCCCTCCATGCTGCTGAGGTCATCCTTCCAGACCCACTCCTATCCTTCCTGCTCGCCGGAGCCTGTCCTGGGGCTTCCCCTGCGCATGACCAGCAGCCGGCTCCTCTCCTGCCCCTGAGCTCTCTGGCTGTGGTGTGCAGCCTCTGGCTGTGGTGTGCAGCCTCTGGCTGGGACTCAGCCATGCCCCGGGCTGCACAGCAGGGCGCATCTGCCTCTCCCGGGCCAGCCCAGCCCCGACACAGAGCAAGGGCCTGGCAAACGGGGTGGATGAAGGCAGACCACAGCCAGATGGGTGAGCGAGGCCCTTGTCTCCTGACCGGCGAGGCGCCTGGCCATGCGCAGGGGAGCCCCAATGCCTCCTCTTAGCTCAAGAGCCTAATGGTTAAGTGCATGGGCTGCAGCCAGACATGCTGGGTCCACATCCCAGATCTGGATAAGTTCCTTGCCTTCCTTGTGCCTCGGTTTCCCCATCTGTAAAGTGGGGCTAAAAGCAGTTCCTCCCTCAGGACAGCTGTGGGCAGTGAGGCTTGCCCGATGTCAGTCATGCTGGGCCAGGAGCTGAGCAGAGCAGTCACTCCCATGTGGGTGCTCAGGCTCACTTGGGGATCAAGGAGAGATAGGACGGCTGACAGAGCCACCTCCACCTCACCAGCCCCAGGAGCCCCAATGTGCACACACAGTCCCGGCCCCCTGTGCAGTGGCTGGAGTGCCCCACTGGCTGGGACCGCCCCGTCACCCCAGCCTCGGGCGTCCCCTTGGCCTCTCTTTCTGGGGGACCCTCCAGCCCTCTGTGACCCCTCACCTCATCCACACCCATCTGCCTGTGGGCCTCTCACTTCTTGGGCCTCCTCCCGCTCCCACTCTCAGAAGGCAGATTCTGGGCCCACTCCTGGAGTCTGATTGTGTAGGTCTGGGCAGGGCCCCGGAAGCCATGTTTAAATAAGATACATGCACACACACACACACACACGCACACACATGCACATGCGCACGCACACGGTCCCGATGACCAGTCCAGATACCACACGTCAGGACTCTTGGTCTTTGGGCCTCGGTTTCCCCACGGCAACAACGTCCTCCTCTCACACAGCCTCCCCTGATCCACGGGGGCCCCTGAGGCTCAGGGAGGGGGAGGGACGTGCCCACAGGCAGCAGCAGTGAGAAGCTGGGGGGGGCACCAGGCTCTCCACCCAGGCAGGCCCCGGGCCCCGGGCACAGGCAGGCCCCGGGCCCCGGGCACAGGCAGACCCCGAGCGCGCTTTCTCCACCTTCGGCCTCTGGGAGCTCAGAGACATTTTCCAACAGGCAACTGTATTTCCCCCAAAGAGCACGAAACCCTCAGCTGTCCGCTCGCAGCCTGGAAATTGGCTTCTTTTGTTCCTCAGATCAAGGCCAGGGAAGCAGCGCTGGGCCCGGCCTCTCTGCTCTCCCCCAGGAAGCCCTTCCAGGGCCTGGAGCGAGGACCCGGCTGCCTGCAGGGTCACAGTCCCAGCAAAGGGAGCGGCCGGAGAGGCGGGTGCCAGGGAGGGAGCCTGTGTGCCACCCTCCCTTCCGGGACATTCGAATGTTGAGTAGGAGGGAACAGAGAGGGGAAGAGAGTCCTGTCTTCAGGGAGCCCCAGTCTGAGGGGGACACAGCCCTGCCCTCAGGGAGCCCCCTCGGAGACCCATTTGCTCCTGAGCTGAGTGGCCGGGGAACCATCGCACATCCCTGTGTGTGTCTGCGCCCCCCCGAGGGCGGATGCTGAGCAGGGCCCCTGGCTCCCGCAGGAAGAAGTGCGGGAAGAGCGCAGCCCGCAGCTCCCGGCCACAGGTGGATCCTTAACAGGGTGCGTGGGCCCCCTGACACGGTAAGCACAGTGCGGCAGACGGGTGCCGCTGGGTGCGTTCTTTTTGGAGGGCTTTCGTCATATTCCCAACAAGGTTCCTCAGGCTAGAAAATTAAGAAAACATGTTTATCTTCTTCCCAACGCCCCCCCCCGCCCCAGCACCCCGCCAACCGCCGAGAAGAGGTGGGGATGCTGAGAGCACAGACTTGCAGCCTCAGGCTGGGTCCCAAACCCAGCCCTGCCCATTACTAGCTGTAAGGACCTCCCTCGATCCTCTGTGCCTCAGTATCCCCATCTGTGAACCGGGGGAATAACAGTCCTCTCCAAGGGTTTTCTGAGAAGAGAGTTCATGTTTGCAAATGAGCTGGAGCAGCGCCCCGCTCACAGGAAGTCTCGCTAAAGGCCCACGGGGACCAAGTGGCGTCTAGCGATGCCCGTGTGCTCCCCCTGCTCCCTAAGCCGGGCTGGCGCAGGTGCCCTTGCCCAGCTGGCAGTGCCGCCTTCCTGCTGGCTGAGCGGACGGGACAGGTGAGCCAGGAGGCCCACAGAGACCCCTGAGCCTGAGGGGCCCACAAGCAACACCCCATTTCTCTATGGAGCAGTCCAACGCCAAGCATCTGGCCAGCCCCGCGGCAGGCAAAGAGGATGGCAGAGGCAGGACCTAACCTGCACCAAATCCTCTGCTGGGCACGTGATCGGGGACCCCCTATTCACCCTACACACCAGTGCCAGGAGGCGGATGTCACCCCTGCTACAGGCAAGACATTTGGGGCTGAGTCGTGCCCGGTTCACCCAGCTTGCCAGGCACCACGGGTGGAACTCAGAAGCCCAAGGCCATTTGGGGAGCAACCGTGTTACCAAGCCCAGGTCTCCCCCGGCCCCCCGGCCAGCAGTGCTCCTCACTTCCCTGCTCCTGCCCCGGCCTGGCCTCCTCAGGGCTTCTCCCAAGGAAGAGAACCAGAACCGGAGGCTCTCACCTCCTCCCGCCGCCGCACCCCCACCCCCGCTCCTGTCCTCGCAGGCGGAGTCCGAGGCAAGGCTCTGAGGGAGCGGGAGGAGAGGGCCCTGGCAGCCAGCCCCTGGCACTGGCCCATCTCCCCTCTCAGATCCCGCCCTCACGTACGCTCTGTCTCCCTGCCAAGTCTCCGCACCAAGGTCCAAAAGGCAATTTCCCCGTGGCTTAGCGAGCGCTCCTTCCCGGGCTATCTGCATTTCTATAATTATTAATTATTGTCGTAATTGTCCCTCCCGTGCTGCATGACCAAGGAGGCCTCAGACGCAGCTGCGCTGCAGTCTCCGGGGCCACGTGGTGACTGTGCCCCTGGGCGAGGGGCTCGGCCTCAGTCTCCTCACCTGTGCTGGGGTCACCTACCCGCCCTGCGCAGCTGTGGGGGAGCCAAGTGTTTAAAACAGAAATATAGGGAGCGTGCGCGATTCCTCTCCCGGTCCCACTCAACACGTCTTTAAGGTTTCTACTTCAAAAGCGCATCCCAAATCCGCCCACTCTTCCTCACGCCACAGCACCGTGGTCCCTCACCTGGACGCTCCAGAGGCCTCCTGCCTCGTGCCCCTCCCCTCCCTCCGCTGGTCAATTCCCTGAAGCTACCCAGAGGAAATCTTTAGAAGGCCCATCAGACCACATTACTCCTGTTTAACCCCGCCCCAAACAGAATAATAACAATTATTCCATTATTATTAGGATAATAAATCAAACTCCTTAGTATGCATCTGCACCCTCCATTTCTGCTCTGACCTCGTCCTCTTCCACTCCTCTCTGGGGAGTCACACTACTCCAGCCACACTACCCTCCTGCGGTTTTGCAAGGATGCCAAGGTCTTTGCTGCCACTGGGCCTTTGCACTTGCTGTCTCTCTATCTGAACCACTCTCTCTCCAGATCCTCCTCCAGGTGGCTGTCTCACCCACTGGCTCAGTGTCACCTGCCCATCTTGTCTAAAGCATCCCCAACAACCACAAACTTATTTGCAGAGCACTTATCCCTATCAGACATTATTTCATAAGAAATGTATATATCCTGGCTGGTGTGGTACCTGAAGGTCCCAATAGGATATGAGCATCAACCTATGAATAGGTTTGAGCATCAACCTATGAACCAGGAGGTTACGGTTCGATTCCTGTCAGGGCACATGCCCGGGTTGCAGGCTCAATCCCCAGTCGGGGGCATGCAGGAGGCAGCCATTAGTGATTCTCTTTCCTCATTGATGTCTCTCTCTCTCTCTCTCTCTCTCTCTCTCTCTCTCTCTCTCTCTCCTTCTCTGAAATCAATAAAAATATTTTTTAAATGTGTGTATTTGCTTATATTCCCCACCACCAACGCCAATGTGAGTTCTGAGAGGAGAGAGCTTGTCTATCTTGTTCACACTATAGCCTCAGCACTCTGAACTGTGCTCGGCACAGAGAAGCCTCTCAGTAGCAAATGAGGGTTCGTATCAATTATCGAAAGAATGGATGTGTCAGTAGCGATCAGTTATTGCTACCCATCATCGTTATTGAGTTCAGTGAGCACATTCCACTTTATACAGGATTTCGCAAACACAATCTCTGTTGTCTCCATAACAATCCTACAGGAAGTTAACAGGACCAGTATTTCCCCCATTTCACAGGTGGAGAGACTGAGGTTGAGAACTTAAACGACCAGGCCGAGGTTTCAGAGAAGGTAAATGAGGAAATTGCACTGACTTCCAGTGTCCTGCCCAGAATTCTTCAGGCCCGAAGGGCATAAAGCTATCCTATTGGCACCTTCAGGCACTACGGCTAGGCCAGCAGAGGTGAGTAACATTAGGGGACAGAGGCCCCTTGCAATGTTTTGAAATCCCACTAAGTCATTTTTTCTTGCCCAGGAAACTGGCAGGAAGAGAGGTAGTCAGGGTTCCAGCTAAGCTGAGCTGGATCATCCATCGGTCACCTAACACTGGCTTCCACTGACTGCAGGGAAATCCAAGGAGCCAGGCCCAGAGGCCCCTTAGGCCCCTGAACCCCAGGAGCCCAAGCAGCCTGTGAGTCACGTGGACCATCTCCTTGTGGCAGAGTCCATGGCTGTCAGCAGCAGCATTCCTCTCTCCTCCTGCTAACAGAACCCCCATCGCTTCAGGTATTGTGTACTTCCCCCCCCCCCCCCCGCCAGTTTATATATTAAAACACTAACCCCCAATGAGATGGTGTTTGGAGATGAGCCTTTGGAAGGTAATTAGGGTTATCTGAGGTCGTAGGGTGGGATTACAATGGGATTAGTGCCCTTAAAAAGACACTCCGGAGAGCAGAGAGCGTGCTGTCCCTTCTCTCTCTGCCATGTGAGAACACAGCAGGAAGGCAGCCACCTGAGGCCAGGAAGAGCATGTTCCCCAGGACCCACGCGTGCTGGCGGCCCAGCCCACCGTCTTGGACGTCCGTTCGCAGGTTTGTGATAAATACATTTCTGTTGCCAAAACCGGTTTGGCTCAGTGGATAGAGCGTCGGCCTGCAGACTGAAAGGTCCCAGGTTCGATTCCGGTCAAGGGCATGTACCTGGGTTGCGGGCACATCCCCAGTGGGGGATGTGCAGGAGGCGGCTGATCGATGTTTCTCTTTCATCGATGTTTCTGACTCTCTATCTCTCTCCCTTCCTTTCTGTAAAAAATCAATAAAATATATTAAAAAAAAAAAAAAATACATTTCTGTTGTTTGAGCCACCCCATCTATAGCATTTTGTTATGGCAGCCCGAGCTGACTAACATACTCGTCTAGGGGTGTCCATGAGACCCATTTGGCCACGGAAATGGAAGGGGAAGTCTGCTGAGATATTTTGGGAGGGACTGTGCTTCCCAGATCAAAAGAACTTTTCAAAGAGAGGCCTTTGGCCTGATGTCTTGCTTCCTGTCTTTGGATGTGGCTGTGATGCCTGGGACAGGCAGCCTTTTTGCAATAACGAGGCACAGCAGTTGGATAATGGCCAAGTACAAAGACAGCTGGGTCCTTGCTGGCAAAGTGAGCTGACAAACCATCAGATAACCTCCCTCCAGACTCACTGTGATCTGAGCAAAATAAATGCACTCAGGGTTTGAATCACTATTAAACTTCCTGTTACCTACAGCCTACGTATTCCTAACCGAGCCTGACTCCTCTGTGCCCTGTGGCATTACAGCCCTCTCCTCACCTCCTCCCGCCCTCTCTTCCCAGCGGCAGGCCATCTCCAGCGCTGGCCGTGGTTCTGAGCAGGGAGGTCTGAGGGCGGGGGAAGGGGAGACAGTCGGGTGCCTGGAAGGCAGGCTGCCACCCCGTGACTCTCCGGTCTCCGCTCCTCGGAGATCCTCCAGGTCTAGGTTTGTGTCCCAGAGCCAGAGGCATTCTTGAGCAAGAAAAAACTCTCCCAACCCTGGAAAGAAAACACCTAATTCTTGGTCACATGGTTGGGACCCAGGCCCCTACCATGGTCCTCTTGGAGACCCCATTCCAGCCGTGAAGCTGTGAGACTTGAGGAAACGGAATTTGCACCCCCCTTTCCGAAACATACTAAATGTGTAACCCCAGCAGGTGCCTTTATCCCTCTAAGCCCTGGTTTCCCAATCAGCAAAAAGGGAACTGCCAGCGACCTCACAGGATTGCCGTAAGACTAGGAAGATACATAGAGAGGTAGGGAGGGGTCTAAGGCGGCCCTAGACTCCGGCCCCTGTGCACAAGCCTGGGAGCTAAGCGCCACTCGGATCCAACAGTCAGCAAGAAAACAGGACTTTAATCTCCCAGCTGCAAGACACTGCGTTCTGCCCACAACCTAAATGAGCGCGGCGTGGACGCCCAGCCTCGGAGGAGATCACAGCCCCTGCGGGTGCCTGGACTTCAGCCTGGGGGACCCTGAGAGAGGAGCCGTGAGGCCTGGGCCCTCACCTAGAGACACTGAGAGAGATAACAGGTGGCTGTTGCTTTTAGCCGCTAGGTCTGTGGCAACTTGTTACACAGGAACTGAAAACCAGTATAATAATCTTAGTTTGGACCAAATGGCTGTTTGAGCGGGTCAACACAGTTGAGCACAGGCAATTGCACGTGGCACAGACTCATACAGACGTGAGGTGCCTGGCACGTAGTAAGTGCTCAACAAACCCCAGTTACTATTCCCCGGGCTCCACTGGCGAATGCCTGGGCTACTCAACGGCTGACGGCCTCCTTTTCCTAGCACTGGCTTTGACAGCTGCCCCTGCCCCCAGGCCCTCCTGCCCCAGAGCCGCCCTCCCTGCCGGCCAGACGGGATCCTTCGGAGCCCATTCACCGCCTTCTGAGAGGCCCAGGGACAGCTCCTGAGCCGACTGCCTCTCCTGCCCCCGGCAGCAAAACACCAGCCGGAACAGACAGCAGAAAACCGCTGGGGCAGAGGCAGCCGCTGCTCACCGGCCCCACGCCAGCCTCTGGACTCCACCCCCTGCCTTCCCTGGGGGCCTGGGAGCCCCACCGCTGAAATGTGCTGTGCTTCTCCCACCGGACCCTGCGGAAGTGCAAAGGTTTCCTGTTACATAAAAAATGCAAATCGCTCTTTTCTAACCAGCAGGCTGGTCCTGGTCGCTGCGGCAGATGACGCACAGAAACCAGAAAAGCAGTGTGGCCCGTGGGGCATGGGACGCTGGACAGGTGAGTTTCGATTGCGTCTGCAGGGAGGCTAAGGAGGGCAGGAAAGGTCTGGGAAAGACCACCAGAGGAGAGAGAAGCTGTGGCTCACACTTCCTACGACGCCTGCTGGTATCCGGTTCCATACACCATCTACCCTACTCACTCAGGATCCCTAAATGGCAAATAGATGTCAATAAAGCTGGCAGGGGGCAAGGATCTCCGGGACCCCCCAGACCCTGGGACTCGGCTAGAGAGGCTGGGTTTTATTTACTTTCAGGTGTCAAGTAATAGGCGACACAAATTTCCCTTCCTGGGCCAATCCTCCGATGATAAGGGTTACTGTACTTCCTTTAGAGATAAGGGCCCGGGAGTTTACCCGATGTCACGGGGACAGAACTGGGATCTGGACACAGGTGGACAGATCCCACAGCCCATGTTCTTAGCCACTGAGCCAAACAGCCAGGCACTTTATAATCTGTGGCCCTAAGTTCACCAAAGCTGGTAAGAAACAATTACTTGGGAATGGACTTGGATTCGCCGGAGAGATACCCTACCGACAGGGGGGGCCCGAACATCACCCCACAGCGTGACCCGCCTTCCGCGGAGGCCTGCTTGGCCTCTGCTGTGGTCCGGGGCTGCGGCGCAGACGTGCCCCGGTACCAGGCACTGCGCTTGGCTGGGAGTGCCCAGGGGCGGTATGGCAGGGGTTGGGGTCCTACCCCGGGCAGGAACAGGAGCTCCTAGAACTGTGGGAGGTGGCAGGGACCTTCCTAAGGAGCAGAGAGGAGAAGGAACCGGCCCCCGGATGCTAGATTCCAGTTCCCTGAAACACTGGCCTCCCTCGACCCCAGCAGCTCCTTCTGAAGCCCCCTGGAGTTCTCACCCCACCAACCCCTCTGCCTGCCCACCAGCAGGTGTCACCTAGATGCCCAGGGCAGGGGTACCCCATAGCCTCCTCGTGGGGCCCCGTCAGTGTGGACCTTGAGGTGCAAGGAGCAGGACTTCCATTCACTGGAGACTACGAAGTGCAGAATATACTGGAGAGCCATTCTGTGCAGCTCTCCCTCCTCCCCACCCTCCTCCTCTTCTCCCTGCCCCCCTCTCCTCCCCCCACCTCCTCTCTCTTCTAGAGCCTGGAGAGCTGGACCTGGTTGAGGGAAAGAGATGATTTACAATTTCAAGCTCACCAATATTGTTTCCCTCCTCCCCTCTGTTCAGGTGACTCCCCCGCTCCTCACTCCTTCCTACCAAAACCCACTTTCCACCCTCTGGCTTTCAGATCAGGAACAGGGCCTGGGCAGGCCCTCCTCAGGCCGGTAGACCACGTGTCCTGAGAAGGAGTGGACACAAGGGTTGATCCCAGAACCACATCCCCCAAGACGCCAATGCATCCCTAGGTACCTTTTAGGCAAAAGGTCCGACACCTCTACTCGGAGAGAGCAAGCAGGAGGGGCCAAGCACCACCGCCTCGCTGTCAGCACCGACTGTGGCCAAGTAAGTGCCAAGCAGTGTGTTGGGCACTTCACCGTCCTCTATTCCTGTAAGTTAATTCCTCCAACAGTATGTGGCGAGGACCTGCTACGCCATGCCAGCCACTCTTCCAGCACGTGAGCTACTCGGCAAAGGAGGCTTCTCATTGCACTTGGCAAATGGAGGAAACCTAGGCTACAGGCAGCCCCAACGGCGGAGCAGATTCCATGTCAAAGTGTCTGACTCCAAAGCCACGGTGCCGCTGCCCGCTGCCTCCTCTCCTCTCCACAGGGGCAGAGGGCCCGTGGGTGTGAGTCAGGGTGGGGATCTCTGCCTTCAAGGGCTCAGACAGTGACTCTGGGGCAGGAGGATGAAGTGCACACCTGAGGTGTCTTCAGAGGCTGAGTGCTCAGGATGCGAGCGACCCCATGGCCCAAGCTGAGGACCCAGGGCCCAGGGGACACGGAAGACAGTGATGAGGGGTGCGTGTCTCGTGGCTGGAAGTGGAGGCGGGAGGCCAGGCTTTTTCAGGATGCGGGGCATGAACTGGCTGAGGTGACGGAGGGGTGAGCTCTGGGTGGGGAATGGATTGTTCCTGGGCTTGGCGGTGGGAGGATCTGGAGACAGCGCTGACACAGGCATGATTGAAGGCTGGAGGGGAGTCAGGCACAGGGAGGGTGACCTGCTGGAAAGGGAGGGCGGGCTGTGGCAGCTGTCGGTGGCTGAGGAGGTGAGCCTGAAGCTAATGGGCCATCAGGATTCTCCCAGAAGAGTAACTGGCAAAATGCAAATGGCGCTGGAGACGGTCGGAGCGCACTGTGTGTGGGACCACGGGAGAGACATACGGGAGTTATCAGGGGAGCTTGGCACAGGGGGGCAGCTGTGTTCCACATCAACCCTCACTCACCATCCTCACCAACCTCAACTCCCCGCCCCCAATCCTTCTCTTGACATGCCAGCTCAGGCCCTCTGGCTCCATCTCTACCTCCCCACTGCCTGGAATACAGGGGTGGGGGCCATGAGGGTGGGTAAAAGGTCTGACCACAGAGGGGCCCTAAGAAGATGGGGTGGGGGATTTGGGACAAGGGAAAAGCCAGGACTCAAGTCATGGGGGACAGGGAGAGTGGCATCTCAGGGGACCTCAAGGCGGGCTATGCCTGGGCCGGTGCCCCTCACAGTGGCAGCAAGGCAGTGGCCCGAGGCCAGCCACAGGGTGACTGCACTAGGAAGAAGCCCCCCCATCTCCACTGCACCCCCTCACTGCCTGGGGGAGCCTTCCCCTCACAGGAGAACCTGGCAGAGACCAGCTCTGAGATGGAGAAGTTACCCCAAAGCCTGTGTGAGGACTTTGGGGTAGGAGCCCCCCCAAAACACGTCCCCCCCTGCTGGACTCTAAATCACACATCCAATGCTATAGCCCTTTGGCCTAAGATTTCGTACCCAAGTTATTGTTTTTTTAATGTCCCACTGAAACTGTCATCAGCAGCCACACCTCTGTGACTGGGGGAGTCACTGGGATTCTTCTCCGGGAGTCAGTGTGGTTGCTGGAGGTGAAGAAAGGCCTAGCATCCTGGGTCGCAGGCGGTGGGTGGGTGGGTGGGGGAGGGGAGGGGAGGGAGTAGGGGCAGAAGAGAGGAAAGGAGGCCAGAGGCAGGGGCTAGGCCGCCTGGGAGGTTGGCAGACCTCCCTCTTCTAGATTTGGGGAGGAGTTGCTCAGAGATGACCTGCTCAAAGACCCCGGAACAGCCTGCCACCCCTTCCCTCTCCCCCTCCGGCGCGGACCCCTGTTCCTGCGTCTTCACGTGTCCTCGCAGCAACAGCCCAGAGCGCAAACTTTCAGGAACACGACCCCAAGCCTGGCTTCCATTCCACGTCGCCACCGCGGCTGGGCCGGGGCTCTCGCCGGACAGGACGGGGCTGGGGAGGAGGGGGCATCCCGGAGGCGAGGAACGCGGACCACGGACCACGGCTCCGGGTCCAGGGGCGGGACAGGGGGACCCCGCCGGCGGGAGGCTCACCTGCACGACACGGTGATCTCCACCTTGGTGGCCGGGATGCTGCCCGCCAAGGAGTCGAACTCGCTCAGCGACGTCATGTCCTCGGGCTGCTCCATTGCCCACCGGCCCCCCCACCCCCTCCGCCCCAAACTGGTCAGTCCCTGCGCGCTGCGCGCTTCCCGGGAGCAACTGAAACCCCGGGCTCTGCCCAACTACGGAGCCGGAGCCGGAGCCGGAGCCGAGGCTGGCGGCAAAGGAGGAGAAGAGAGGAGCGCGAAGAGGGGGCGTGGGAAGTGAGAGGGAAGGGGGCGGAGGGAGCGGGGGCCGCGGACCCAGGAGGGGTGAGGGGGCCGCGACAGAGAGGCTGGGGGCGCCGCGGGGTGGGGTGAGGTGCCCAGGGAACTGGGGCGCAGCGGGGCGAGGCGCAGGGGCGCGGGGCGAGGGCGCCGGGAGGGGCGCGTGCAGCCTGGGGCGGGGGCAGAAGGGGTGCAGGAGAGAGGGGCGTGGGGGCCGGTGGGGCGCGGGCGGGGGTGGCCGGGCGCGGGCGGCGTGGAGCCCGGGGCGCCGGAGCGGACCGCCTCTGGCTGGGTCCAGCGCGGGCGGCGGCGGGGCTGGGGACGCGGCGGCGAGCGCACCCCCTCGGCTCCAGCTCCGGCTGCGGGGCGCCCGGGCTGCGGGAAAATCAAATCTGCCCGAGCCGCCGCCTCCCGCCCCCCGCCGGGCTGCCGGGGCGGGGAGCGCCGGAGGGGGCTCCCGCAGGGGCCGGGGCGGGGCCGGGGCGGGGTCTGCGCGCGGGGCGGTGTCGGTGTGAGCGTGTCCGTGTGCGCGCGTGGCGGGCGTGGGGACGCGGCTCCAGATGCTGGGCGCCTGGGGGTGACAGCCCGAGACGGTCCTGGCGGTGCGCGTCTCCATCTGCGCCGCCCCACCTCCACCCCCTCGGGGGCTCCACCCACGGGGCAGGGGAGGAGGGTGAACCCTGGGGCACCTGTTTGAGGAGGGGCTGCACGAGGCGCGCGGGGAGGGGGGGTATGTGCAAAGAGACCAGGGAGGTGGGGAGCTCTCTGCCTCTCCTGGGGAGGGTATAGGGGTGCCCCGAACCCGAGGAGCCGCCTCGTTTTCTAGTGAGGGCGGTAGGCCTAAGAGGGGTCGGTGCCCGGCTGCCCCCCCTCGCCCCTTGCCCCCTTCCCCACCACTAAGCCCCGCGCCAGCGCCCTCCCCACCCCTGGCCGGTCGTGACCACAGGCTGAGCCGCCCTGGGTCTAGAAGCTTCCTCACCAGATTGCAGGCGGGGGTGGGGGTGGGGGTGGGGGTGTCGGGGGGAACGGGTCGGGCTCCGGGGCTTCTAGGCCGCCAGCTCGGCGTAGGCACCGCCTGTGGGCCGGCTCTGACCCCTGACCCCTGCCCTGGGAGCGCGGGGCGCAGAGGCACCGCTCAGCGCCCCCCCCCCCCCCCCCCCCCCCCCCCGCCCGGCTTTCCCTGCCCGGCCTGGGTCCCTGGGTCGCAGCGCTGTGGCCATGCCCGGGGCTGAGCTCCTGGCCGGTCTCCAGAAAAAGCCCTCGCAGCCCCTCCGCAGCGGGGCCTGGGCTTTGCAGAGATGGAGAGGCCTCCTCCGCGACCACCGGGGATGGAGCGCTTGGCCCCACGCCCTCTGTGCCGGGCAGGGCAGCCGCTGCGGAGTCCAGGAGCCCGGGCTGGACCCCGAAAGGCCTTGGCTTTGGCAGCAGGGCCTTAACTGGTTCGTGGAGGTTCTGTTTGAAGTCAGTTCCCCCAACATCAGATACAAAGTCAGACATACACATAAGAAGACTTTCCTCGGCCTGGGTTAAGTGTTTCCTTCGCATGGCACGTTGTCGGCTGGACTCAGTTCAGCCACCTGCACCGACAGCGAGGGGCAGAGGCCTGGCATTCCCAGGGCAGTGGGCACAGCTGGGTGGGAAGCCCGCTGCGGTCTGGGCCTGAGGCCCTCTCTACCTGGGGAATAATCTGGGCCTTTTCCTGAGGGATACGAACTGGGCATGGAACCTCTCTGTCCACACCTTTGTCCCACCCACCCATCCTAGACCAAACACGCCGTGGAATGCGTCATGCACTCACCCTCTAGTATTTCCTGAGTGTCTGCTGCGTTCCTGGCCCGTGCCAGGGCCACCTGAGACACTTCCTTGAGAACAATGATAACCACTATCATGCAGGGGTGGGCAAAAGTAGGTTTACAGTTGTAATACAAAGAAATAATATGATAATTAATAAGTAATACAAGAATAAACTCTGTGTTTCCATACTCACAACTGTAAACCTCCTTTTGTCCACCCCTATATTTTCAAAGAGGCTACCCTGGGCTAGACACCATACTTAATTTTTTTTAAAAGATATTATTCACATAACATAAAATTCACTATTTTAAAGTGTACAGTTTGGGCTGGCCGGTGTGGTCAGTGATTGAGCATTGACCTATGAACCAGGAGGTCATGGTTTGATTTCCAGTCTGGGCACATGCCCGGGTTGCGGGCTCGATCCCCAGTGTGGGATGTGCAGGAGGCAGCCGATCAATGATTCTCTCTCATTATTTATGTTTCTATCTCTCTTCCTCTCCCTTCCTCTCTGACATCAATAAAAATGTGTTAATAAAATAAAATATGCATACAGTTCAGTGGGTTTTAGTATTCACTGTTAAATTCTCAAAATAATGACAGGTATGTGGTATTATTACCTACATTTAATAAGTAAGGCAGCCAGTGCCCAGAGAGGCTCCATAGCTTGACCACGACCACCCACCTGGGAACTTGGCAGAGTGAGAATTTGAACTCAGGCCATTGAGACCAAAGCCGGACTCTGAACAGGAGACTTGAGTGCCTCTTTGGATGGGGCCAGGTAATGGAGGTCTTAAAAGCCATCTATGACATTAGCCCTGTTGGGGAGGACAAAAATAGGGAGCCACTGCGGGTTGCTCAGAAGGTGGTTGGGGAAACTGAAGTTCTACCACATAACCTTGAAATGCGACAGATCTGGGGTAGCAGCCCCTGGGTCTCTTTCTAGAAAGATTCTGGACGTGTCTCTCTCTCCAGTCCCTCTCAGTCATTGCATTCCCACTGCTGGCTCTTTGGTGAAAAGTGTATTAGGTGCCTGCTCTGTGTCAGGCACCGTCCTAGGCTCAGAGAATAAAGACAGGAAAAGAGCAGTAACTGTCTCCAAAGAGTTCCCTGCGGGGGCCCAGGACACGCATGCAGGTCAGCCTCGGTGCGGCATGAGGAGTGCCGTTGAGGTGTCAAGGGCCCTCAGAGTAGAGAAACGTGACCAATGACTCTCCCAGGAGTGGGAACAGCGGGTGTCAGGGTAAACTACAAAACGGATATTGAGGAGGGCATTGAAGATGATGTCTGTTTGGTTCCCCGAGAAGCAGACCCTGAGAGAAAGATTTGAATGTGGGCAGTTTATTGGGGAGACTCAGGACATGCTATGTGGGGAGTGGGGAGGTGAGACAGGGAAGGCAGCCAGTGAGGTGGTTTAGCAGCCAGTTAGCGCCGTGGGCACCAGGGCTCATCCCCATGAGGATGAGAACTGTCTCAATCTTAACCCGCCAGAGGGTGAGGGAGCAGGGGGTGCAGGCATCAGCTGAAGTCAGGCACCGGCTCAGTGGCCAAGGGCTGCTTCCGGAGGGCCATTCCCTGGCACTTCCGGTCTGACCGGAACAGAGTGGCCATTAGGTTCCAGAAGCCAGGGGAAACTTCCGGTAAAGACACGCGGGCGCTGGCAGGTGGGTGTGGGGCTAGGGTGCACTGCAGAGGCCAAGGCGAGGCATCGACAGGACGCTGGCTGCTGCAGAGACAGACTTCTGCTGGAGGACAAGGCTGCACAGGCTCTCCTGGCGGAGAACCAGCAGATGGAGGGCTGGAGAGCTGGGTTTGGGGACCCTGGTGTGGCTGGAGCACAGGGTGAGGTCACAGAGGGAGAACAGGAGGCCAAAGGTGAGGGCCATGCTGCAGGCCGCAGGCCTTGGCCTCCTTCAGGCACAGAGGCTTCTCGGAAGGGGACACTGGGGGAGGGCTGTTCTCAAAGATACTCAACTACATGGCCACCCAGTGAGCCCGGAACACAACTTGCTGGTCAGGCCCAGGCAAAATGCTCCTGGTTGGAAAGCAGCCCATGGCATTGCCACTGGGGGGGGAGGGGGGGTCATTTCTCCTTTGAGGGATATAACTGAGGTCGCCTGCGATGTCCAGGCAGGCCAGCAGGTGCTCGTCCAGATTAGAACTAAGCAGGGCCTTGGCCCACCCCGCCACATGGTCAGCACTGTCCCCCCTGATTAAGAACTGGGAGCACGGAATGGCCCATGCCCAGAAGATCTGGAATAATCAGCATCAGCGTTTTGCCTTTGCCTCCAAGATGCAAACACGCTCTCATCTGACCTGACCGCGGTGTTAATGACGGCGGAGCAATTTGGAGAGGCCGCTCTCCGCATCGCTAAGGAGAGGAAAAGCACCAGGCCCCCGCAGCAGCTGCTGCCTCCCGCCAGGCGCCCTGTGCACGCTGCCCTCGGGTCCTGTCGGAGGCAGGGGACGGCAAGTGGAAAGGGACACAGAAGAGAGGAAGGAATGTGGATGGGACAGGGGCGTGGGGGCTGCCCATACTGCACCTTAGAACAAACTAGAAGAAGGTGTTCTTTGCTCTGGGTAAATGCAACGTGTGGGGCAGAGTGCGGGCTGGAATGGGGCCTCCCCTTGCTCCCTGGGCAGTCGTCCTTGTGCTGTGAGCACCCTGCACACCATCCATGGCAGCCCCGGAGAGCAGGAAAGACAGAGGGCACGACGGAACCTGAAACCACCCGATAGTGGGAAGTGGTGAGATGCAGTGTCTGATTCCGCCCATTAGCAGAAATGCTAGAAGGGGCTTGGTTGGAGACCATCTGACTAATCCCGTTCTTTTACTAAAAAGCTTAGAGCGATGCACTCCAGATCACCCGACTCTTCCCTTGATAAGAAACTCCACTAATAGCAGCAGGTCAGGTACCCAGAGCAGTGAGGACAGACAGGTGTGGGAGAAGCCATGTGCTGTTGGGTAGAGGAAGAGCCAACAGCCGACCACAGGGCTCTCCACACACCTGGGCCCCATTCCTCCTGGAGGGGGCAGTCTCGCTGCCAGGTGGTGCCCCACCATCCCAACTGGAACCCCACACGGCCCCTCCCTTCCTCTTCTTCCAGATCAGAGCACCAGCCAGCTCGGTCCATGCCTCATCTGGACAGAGGGAAGCCCTTCCTACTTCTGGTATCTGCCTCTCCCACCCTCGCCCGCTCTCGCATCTGTCTGAGGCCCAGTGGCCACTGGCTTCTTCTCTCACCTCTCATGCCCGCCTTTGCCTTCCGGCAACTCATGTTTTTCCAAGACGGCGAGGCCTCCCTGCCCTTACATCGGCTGCTGGAATCTTCACACCAACCAGGGCAGGCTGTGGCACTCCCATGCCTGAGACCCTCCCTGGCTCCCGTCCCGCTCTTCCCCTGACCTCTCTCACTTAATCCTGTCTTCCTCTGCCCCTCACTGTCCACTGGGGGTGGAGCACTGGCTTTGTTTATCTCCTAGGAATGTGTAGATAATGGTTGTTGTCTGGTCCATCTTAAACGTGGGAAGTAGCTCAGTACCTTAACGTGCCCGGCGCACACAGGTAAGTGGCAGTGATGGGATGCAAACCAGGACTCTGCGGGTCCAAGGCCGCTGGTGGTGACCGGTACCTTGCTGCTCCTTCCAGTCCTCACTCAGGGCCTGTCCAGGAGCCTCAGTGTCCGCCATTAAGGCCCAGGCCCCGACCCTCACAAGTCCACAGGGCCCAGGCCAGCACCCTGTGATCTGTGCTCAGTGCCTTGACCTTCCACTTGGCACTATGTCCAACATGGAGGTCACAGTCTGTCACCACCACCACCACCCCCTGCCCCACACCTCCCCCCCCCCACACACATCACACCCCGCATTTAACCCAGCATTTAGCATGGTGTTGTTAGCTGTGGGATTAGAAACCTTAGTGCTGCCGAGGACTTTAAAGATAATCAGCTCACCTGGATTCTATAGATCTGGAAACGGAGTCCTAAAGAGGGAGAGAAATCTGCCCAGTTACTTTGCTAAGAAGCAGCAACTACAGATAAAAACAAACAGGAGCTCCGATTAAAGCAGCCTCTGGATCCTTTCTGCTCTGCAGCTCTTTCAAGGGATGGGCCCCCTTAAATTTCTGCTGTGCCACCTCTGGGCCTTCCAGTCAGCGCCGAGGTGCCTATACAGCTCCCCACCCCCACCGCCGGCTTCTCACCAACGGGCACCAGCCACACTGGTTGTCTGGCCTTTCCTCCTGCCACTTCTCACTGCCAGGCCCCAATCCCACCCATCCATCTCCCAGGTACCGTCTCTTCAAAGAAGCTAGTCTGAATTCTCCCTCTGACTGTATCTCCTTCCACTGAATCCCCAAAACACTTCTCTTAGGTAGATTTCTCCTCTTCCCCCCAGCAGGGTGTACCCTGAAGACCTTGGTCCTGCAAAGCCTGGCCCTTCCCAGGCCTCAGCCCCCCTCTCTTGTAGCCAGATTTCATTACATCTGAATAATTACCCCCCAGTCAGCCAGTCTGCTCTTGGGCCTCCTGAACTCTCTCTCTCTCCACTTGATATAAGCCCATTTCCTCTTGTTTGGGCATCTTGGGAAATATAGGAGAGGATAAGTCCTCACATTTCCTTAGGAGCGTAAAAGCAGAGTCCCTCCCTGAAGGCCCAGCCTCCCACCAACACACTTGCCGCCTCCCTGATTGGCCTGCTCAGGCCTGGGTGCGATGGAGAGCTGACTTCACCTGGGAGGCCTTGACCAATTCTAGTCCCAGAAGCCCCTCCCTTTCCTCCCCTGCCACAGGTGCTGGGAGGCCTAGGTCTCCAGACTTCCTGCCCCTCCCCACCTGGGCTGATGGGTGGGAGTCGGGGGTCACCCCAGCCCTCAGATTCTGTCATTGCTTCTCCTTAGCATCTCTCCTGGCTGTACCTGCACTGGGGCAGCCCAGAAAGCCACTGTGGGTGAAACACTTTTTTTCCCTAATCCTCACCCAAGGACATGTTTTTATTGGTTTATTTAGATGGGAAGTGGGGAGAGAGGGTGAGAGAGAAACATTGATCAGTTGACTACTGCATGTGCCCCGACCGGGGCTCAAACCTGCAACCTAGGTATGTACCTTGACCAGGAATCAAACCCGCAACCTGTTGGTGTTGGAAACTACGCCCCACCATCTGAGCCACCGGCCAGGGCTGAAACACTTGTTTTAAGCTCTAACATCATGTTCATGCCAAGCTGCCTGCCCTGCCCCCGAGCGCCTGCGTCTCAGTCTCAGCCGGCCGTGACTTCCTGGCTTTCTTACCTCTGCCCCCCCCCCCCCCCCCGGCACTGGAACCGGAGCTCATCAGACACACTTCCCATATGGCCTCCCCCACCCCTGGCTAAGGAAAGTTGCCCTGATTACGGAAGCATGTGTCCCCAGTTCTCTGATAATCTATCAGGAAGGAGCCAGGGCGAGGTCAGGGTTGGGCTGTGGGAGCTGCTGCTGACAGCCTCAGGGCGGCCTGCCCGCCTGCCTGGGGGCACAAGGCAGAGTGCAGGTGTCTTTCCGCTCATGTAGTGACTTTGAACCCCTCATTGTATCTCTGCTCCTCAGCTTCCCCCAGCTTTAAAAATGGGGATAATAATACCCATATCACCATCCCCTCCAAGTGGTATGAGATGAAGGTGTGCTGGGAGTTACCTGGAAGAAAAATAGCATTAGGAAATTGTCCAAGTTTAAATATACACATTTTTTAAATATATTTTTATTGCTTTTAGAGAGGAAGGGAGAGGAGGAGAGAGAGAGAGAGAGAGAGAGAGAGAGAGAGAGAGAGAGAAAACCATCAACGATGGAACCATTGGCTGGCTGCCTCCTGCACAGTTGGGACCAAGCCCACAACCCTGACCCGGGAATTTAACTGTGACCTCCTGGTTCATAGGTTGACGCTCAACCACTGAGCCATACTGGCCAGGCAGGAAATCATCCAAGTTTAGACCAGAGGGATCCCTCTTGTCTGGGCCCCTCATTCTGCAGATGGAAGAACGGAGACTTGGGAAAGGTTGTGAAGGTCAAACAGTGATCTGGCTTGAAAACCAGTTTCCATATTTTCTGGGCTGGAGGGGGCAGCAAAGAAAGGTAAGGAAACCACTCCGGTGGGAGTTCAGGGAATGACAGGGTGACAGCAGCCCCGAGCTCGAAGCTCAGCCCTGCCCCGGGAGCCTTCATGAAACGGACACTGTGCGGCCTGTGAATTCACAGGCCGTCGGAGAGGACCAAGAGGGATACGCGGACCAGCCTGGCACCCGCTGTGCTCGCGTCTCCAGTTCCTCCCCTCTTGTTTTATCTTTAATGGCATCACAAATGCTTTCAAAAAGGGAGTCACAAAGAAAATCATTTTCTCTTGGAGCCGAATGTTGCCAAAAGACAATTGTGGGCCTCGGATTCCCTGCCCTTGGGGGCCTTTCTTACACGGTGAATGTGAAATGGCCATTTTCCCCGTCAGCGTAATGAGGGAGCAGAAATATTGCTTCTCCCGCCCCCGCCGCCTCTGCCGTGCAGTGCAGCTTCCTCGCAGGTACCGGGCGGGCGGGCGGGCAGCTTCTAATGGAGCTGCGGCCAGATCCTCCCGGAGAGGAAAGTGATTTCTATGCGATTAGCTGAGTGGTGAGGCTAATAGTTATGATCCAATAAACACACTGATTAGGGTCATTTGTGCTCCCTCCCTCCCCGCTCCGTCCGGCGGGGCCAGGGCAGGCCTGGTGCAGGCTCTGCTTGGAAGCACCTGGGAACAGCCTGGGCTGGGGCCTCCCGGAGGCTTGGCCTGGGGACGCCTGGGACAGAGCAGTTGGTCTGCCAGCCCAGCCTGCGAGGCAGGAGATTCAATTCTAACCCCGGCCCCACCACCGGATCATTTTTCCTCTGCACATTTTCCTCCGTGTATCAGAGGAGGAGATACAGGGGCTGAACTTGGGGTGCCTTTTACTAGCTAAGCAGTCCTGTACAAGGCTCTGTGCCACTTGCTTTTGGTCCTCAGTTTGCTCACCTGCCAACCTCAGAGGGTGGTTTGGAGGATTAAGAGAAAAACTATATATTAGAAGGTTCTATGAACCATGGAACAGAGAAAGGGCAACAATAACTTGTTTTCTTATAAGTTTCCTTCTGGCTGACTTTCTCTGGTTCCATGAAAACATGGGCTGCTGCTGGGCACAAAAGAGGGGCTCCAGAGTTATCTATAACAATAAAAACCTAATATGCTAACAGACGAAGCCAGGGCTGCGAGGGAAGCCTGGATCCCGGGTGCCAGAGGGAAGCCAGTGCCAGCAGCCAGGGGAAGTAAGGCCTACTCTTGCACAAATTTCGTGCGTTGGGCCTCTAGTTGTTGAATAAAGGAATTCAACTGTGAAGTGGAACATTAAGCGGTTGGGGGGAATTGTCCCTTTATGATGAGGCATGCTACAGAATCAGGCCTGGTCGCACGGGCTCACCCCACCCCTCCATGAACGAGACTTCACCACCCGATCCAGTGATCCAGTACCCAGGAAGGGGCGCTGGCCGGCCTCCTGAAAGAGAGCACCTCCTCAATTCTGGCCAGAAGAAGTCTGAGTGGCTGGTTTTCTGCCTCCTAGGGTGGCAGGCCTGGCTTAGCATCATGGAAGGACAGGGTAGACTTCTGCCTTTTGAAGAAGCTGTAAGGCCAAACTGTATTCACAGTGGCCTCTAGTGGCCAATTTCCAAAATGCCATCCTAAATGGAGACTTGGCAGCTGAAGGAATCTTCTCAGAATGACCTAGATTTAGAAATTTAGGGTTAAAAAGGACCTAGTTCTGATCTTTGCTTGATGAACGAGTTCCAGAGGTAAAGTGATGTGCCCAAGATCACCTCTCTCTGTCCACAAACCTTGCCCCAAACTGGCCAGCTGTGGTTTCAGATGCAGTTAGAGATCATGAATTACCCGTTTGGAAGAACAAAGGAGGACCCAATTTCTAAGTCAGACCAGGGCAGCTCGGAGTGACACCCTAACTTGTTCTCTTCCCCTGCACTTTGCTTCTCTCTTATCTGTCAAAGAATGTTGCTAGAAGGCACCCTGTCCCGATATTTACCTAAAGAATTATGATCTACTCTACAGCAACAGGCTCCGAGGCCACCAAGTGATTTGGAGACGGTGAACTCCGCCACTTCAAAAAATGTGCTTTTCATTGCTTCCTCCTCCACGCGTTACAAGAATGTAGTGACGGCTCAGATTGGCTTGAGGATCTGGGATAGGAATCCTTCCACTTGGGCAGGGGGAGCTATTTTGACATTCTGGAGACACCATCCAAAAATAAGTCAGGCTGAGGGCTTCCAGGGGGCTAAAGCCTGGGTTTGGAGACGGGGTAAAGCTATTTCTGCAGGTGGATCGCAATCTTTTCCTGCCAGAGAACAATTTTTCATTGGATTCATTCAGCAGTAACTTTGAAGAATTGTGTGAAGTGCTGAGGGGACTCAGAGGGGAGTGAGGCAGGTCTCTGCTCTGAGAGGCGAGCCCAGAGGGAGGGAGAGGTGTGCAAGGTCAGGCTGCTAATGTTGGGATGAAGAGGTGGGTCAGGTGCATGGTGGTTTCAAGGGCCACTGGTAATTACAAGAGCAGTTTCCTAAATGCTGGTCCCTGTTCTAGCTCATTTATGAGGTTAGTACCATTATCCCCATCTTATGGGTGAGGAAACTAAGGAGCAGTGGCATCTGAGCCCCGCAGGGGTCCTCCAATGGCGTCATTGCTGATACCTGCTCTGCATGTCCTGTAATGTCTCCTAACCGTGCCATCTCACCCCTGCGGCACCCACACAGACCTGGCGTCCACCGGGTACCACAGTGGGAGCGAAGGCAGGCCACTGCTCCTTACAGTTCCACCGTAGCAGCCAAAGCCAAAAACGTACATCCTGGCTTTGAAGCTCTTCACTCTTCCAAGACTAACCCTCGTCTAGGAGGAGGATCGGGTTATGGTCCCAACTGCCCCATGCTCTTAGGAACCACCGCCGCAATTTCATGTTGGACCTAGGCTCTCACCACTCAAAGTGTGGTGTCTGAACCAGCAGTCACCACCTCCCGGGAGCTGCTAGAAATGCAGAATCTCTGGGTAGATGCTGAACCAGGCCTGCTTTCTCGCAGGCTCCCCCGTGGATCTTGTGTGTGGGGACAGTGTGAAAAGCCCTGGGCCAGGGCCCTTGCGGCCAGGCCTTCACAGTCTGGGTGCCAACTTCTCACCCAGCCACAGACACCTGTCTGAAGGCTTCTTTCATTGGCTTGTTTACTCACAACTTCAAGCATTCTCCAAATCTCCCAAGTCTGGAATCTCCTACCCTTCCCACCAAAGCTGTATTTCTCCCACCCCCGCTTACCTCCGGCGGTCCCACCACCTCTCTTCACTCATCTCCATCAAAGTTAGAAACTCATCCTTGCCTTCTCATAAGCCAGCTTGCCTCGATCTGAGATGTGACTGAAACGGGCTATCTCCCAGCACACCCACTCTTATGAGACTTCTCCTCACTGTACTTATCCTAGGAGGGTGTGGACACTCACAGGACACAGGGATTCATCAGGATTCCCTTAACCAAGCTCCCTTTACACAGAAACAGAAATTTCCACATCTCTGCCTACTGGCAGAATCTCGGAAATTGTGGAACAATTCCAGTTTCTCTTTGAGGTCACCGCCTTTGTGAAGACTGGTTCACACTCACGCGTGATCACCTCACATGATTGGCGTACCCCAGAAACAGGAGCTGTGCCTGTGCCCCTCTCTTCCCAGGTGTGCTCACAACCCACTCTCCTTTTCAAAGCAGCGGTAATGGGTTTCCGTCGCTCCCTGACCTGGTGGAAGCGGGAGTTGCAAGACTGTAATTCTGGGAGGTAACTGGACGAGTGTCTTATTCCTTGCTCTAGAGGTGGACCCAATTATGTCTGCCCAGTCCAGGCTGAAAGAAATGTATTTTTAACTTCCCAGAACAGTACTTTGCCCCCAAAACCATCTCTGGGAAGTTAAAAAGTCATTTACATTGTTTGTTATTGAGTGTTCCTTTTGTTTTAAAATATATTTTTATTGATTTCAGAGAGGAAGGGAGAGGAAGTGAGAGAGATAGAAACATCAATGATGAGAGGGAATCATTGATTGGCTGCCTCCTGCACGCCCCCTACTGGGGACCGAGCCCACAACCCAGGCATGTGCCCTTGACCAGAATCGAACCCAGGATCCTTGAGTCCATAGGCTGATGCTCTATACCAGTGGTTCTCAATCCTCTGGCCCTTTAAATACAGTTCCTCATGTTGTGACCCAACCATAAAATTATTTTCGTTGCTACTTCATAACTGTAATGTTGCTGTTATGACTCGTAATGTAAATATCTGATATGCAGGATGGTCTTAGGCGACCCCTGTGAAAGGGTCGTTCGACCACCAAAGGGGTCGCGACCCACAGGTTGAGAACCACTGCCTATACACTGAGCCAAACCAGCTAGGGCCCTTTTTTTGTTGAGAGAGGAGGAAGGGGAAAGGTCGAATATGGGGAACACTTGAGGACTAGAACCTTGTTTGGTCATTCCAGAGAGTAAACCACCATTTCCAAAATTCAGAGAGCAGGAAACATACTGAAACTACAAGCCCCTCTTCAATCAAGGGGCTACCACTTTAAGAGAGTCAATACCACAACACACACCCCCTCCGACAGGCAGGTGTATCTCTTGTTAGTTTGAGGGACAGCTCAGGTGTCGGCACATCCACCTGGTAATCGCCAGGGAATCCCTCAGACATGCTCATCGAGATCACCTAACTTCTCTCTTCGTTTCTGCCTTTTAAAATCAGACCTGCTCTCAAACAGGAGAAGTCCCCTGGAGATCACAAACCTACAATGATGTGAAATCTTGAAGATGAGCCTTAAAATACTACTTGAGATGGCTCAGAGGTTAAAATGGCTCATAGAACCTCATACAATATTTAAAATCAGACCACAGAAAAAATTTCAACCATCAATGGCATTTTATTTAGGAAGTTTCTATGTATCACACAGGTATTAACCTCTTTTTTCTCATAATCCCCTTAAAAAATACAGAAAGATTAAAAAACAAACAAACAAAAAGGCCCTTAACATATAAAATCTCGGTTTCTCTAAAGTCTTAGGTTTGTTTAAAAAAAGGTAGTGGCACTTCTCCTTTATGAGAAGAATTCAGTCTTTTCCTAGGCTCACTAGATTTCTACTCTTTCCTGGGCAAAAAATGGTCAACGCTTCTGCTTGCTTTTAGTAAATTCATTTCTTGATTATTACACATTAGCATTCCCCACTGACACCTTCTTAGACACTTGATTGTTGGATGCATTTCTCATTTGGCAAACAGCCAGTGTGGCTTTGCGTGGGATGTCTAAGTGTCAGGAACAGCAGTGTTGATGTTCTGCTTTTGAGGGGGAAATATATATAGCGACGCAGACATTCCCAGGAAGAACAAATGTAGGAGACTGAAAAGGGTGTGCAGAGTGCAGAGGGCTGACAGGCACTGCGTGGTTTGAATTCTGTGGCCGTCAGCCACCGAAGACTGCAGTGCAGGCCAGAATATAAATCTTCGCAGAAAGAAGTTTGGCTGGACCCTGAAATGGCAGAGCTGGCCTCATGTTGTCCAAGGGTACCAGACAGAGGCACACAAGACGCAGTGTGGGTCGTCTGCAGTGAGCAGTAGCCTGTGTGATCATGCATGGGCAGTTCTGGAAATGCCCTGTCAACCGAGGCTCCGGGAGAAGCGACAAGAAGCATCCTATTACAATACACTTCCACCTCTAACTCACCCAAGCTCCCAGGCCTCCTTGGCTCCGTGATTCACAAGGCCAAAATGAAGTTCAGAGGTTGTCATTTAGGTCGTCACCCGGAAACCGGTTCGCTGGGCCATTTCAGAAGACCTGGACAGCAGCAAGGCTACCCAGAAGGGTATGCCTTGATGATCTTCACGTCGTCCACAGGGCGGTCCTGGGAGTTTGTTTCCACCATTCCTACTCGATTCACCATTCCTATACCCTGGCACACGCGGCCAAATATGGTGTGTTTGCCATCAAGCCACTGGGTGGGAGCCAGGGTCACAAAGAACTGGCTGCCGTTGGTGTCTGGCCCTGCATTGGCCATTGCAAGAATTCCAGCCCCTGGTGGGAAAAGGAAGAGAGGGAAGAGTATGAAAAACCCCCACGGCTCCAACCTGGTGCTGCTACACCATCGCAGGGATGAAAAGAAGCCAGACTTTGCTCTGGCCTCTCTCATCACCCCCCTTCCCCGGGGCAGGCTCTCTGCCCTTGCACAGAGGCCATCAGCTGCACCACCCGAGCCTCTTCGCCTGCTCCCCAGCCGCTGTCCATGATGATCCTCACTAACCACTGGGCTGTGCTGCCCCTCCCCTAAAAATCCAGCAAGGTCTCCTGCTTCTCTGCGGAAGCTTTTGTGTTGCTATAGTGTAAGAGCAACATTCAGCAAGCAGAGTCTAGACCAGCCGTGGGCAAACTACGGCCCGCAGGCTGGATCCGGCCCATTTGAAATGAATAAAACTAAAAAAAAAAAAAAAAAAGACCGTACCCTTTTATGTAATGATGTTTACTTTAAATTTATATTAGTTCACACAAACACTCCATCCATGCTTTTTTCCGGCCCTCCGGTCCAGTTTAAGAACCCATTGTGGCCCTCGAGTCAAAAAGTTTGCCCACCTCTGGTCTAGACACTCAGACCAGCACTCTGAATCGCTCAGGATGCTGAGAGGCGCCACTCTCTCTAATCCTCCAGGGCTCTCCGTGGCGCCACGGCAGGCAGCTACATGGCACCGTGCCACCATGCCAGGCTTTCACCTTGAATCACAGCCAAAAGAACGAACCTTCAAAATCCACCCTCCCTTCTCACCCAGTCCAGCCAGATTACATACTTACCCGTGAATTTCAAGTCTGGATGAAGTTCATCTTCAAACTGCTTGCCATAGATAGACGCACCACCTCGACCTGCCACATTGGAAGACGAGAAGCCAATCAGCCAGTCTCACATCCCCCCTCTCAGCAAGAACTATGCCCGGGGTCAAAGGATTTTTGGAGTAGAGGAAAGGAAAAGGCAGGGAGCAGTGAGCCCCAGCCAGTGTGCTGCAGCCACACAGCCCAGCAGCAGAACCAAGCACTACCCAGCACGTTCCAATCACTGGTTTCACTCAGGTAAGACATTTCTTTTCAAAATAACACCAACAGTGTTTTTCTCGCTTATTAAAGTTATACATGTTCGCTGTCAAAAATGTAGAAAACACAGAACACTATCGAAAGAACATTAAAGTGCCCTGTAATCTAACCATCTACAGATAATCACCATTCATAGTTTGATGAATTAAGATATTTGTTAAATTCTTAACGTTTTTATGAGTATTCAGACAGGAACGCTGAAGCCCTAACCCTTTGCTAATCAATCAGCACTTTCCTGCTGAGCTCAGATTTGCCCCTGAATCCCAATGGACCCAAACCTCCAGCAGCCATTTGTAATGGATCAGAGATGGCACACGAATTGAAAGCTATTTCCCTTAATCTAGATGAAGAAAAATAAGTCAAAGACATCTCGCTTAAGAAGAAACAGGAATGGTGGTCAGGGGCAACCTGGCAGGAAGGAGAGGCAGTGTGTTGCAAGGACACTATGAAGAAACACGGGGTTGGGAATGATTTGCTAGTGACCTCACCACCACCAGGTAGTTAGACTGTGTCTGCAGAGCTTGGTGCTGTGCTGGACACCCAGGTTTTGTTGTTAGAACAAAGTGATATGTTCAACCATCTGCCGTACTGAAGTACTTTGGTTTCTCCGAGTTGACCAGCCAAGACAAACCGTGAACACTGGGTTTACCAGCTGACTCTGCTTGCCCGGCAGCCAGAAAACAGCCCGCACCCAGGGAGCGCCCCTCCCTGCAGTCAGCCTGCTGGGAAAGTAGATGTGAAAGCGCCATGCCCACCCTGCAGGCCCCGGGCCTGGGCCATGGTGTTTCCATGGTGAAAATCCTTTGCTTTACCTTTTAGGATGTTCCACCACAGGGAGCCTGTCAGAGCCCCCGGTTCTTTGCGAAGAGGAACGGGGGTGATTCCTAACAGACTCAGAGGAAGCCTCCCACCTGGCCCAGGCTACCTACGCTTCTGGACTAAACTATGTAAAAATTCATTCCAAAAATTCTAACCTGCCAGTGTACCTCCAAACAGCTGTAACGTAGCCAATATGTTCTCTCTGACTGCGGAGTCCAGGCTCCTGTCTGAGGTTTGCGGGGAGGGGTGGTTAGCGGAAATGCTAGGGCTGAAGATGAGAGGAGAGGGTGTGGCAGAAAACGGTCCAGCCCACACCCAGGCCTGACAAGCCAGCTGGGGAGAATGCTCCAGAGCGCACTGTCCACCCGCGACTGAGCCTTGGAAGCGTGACCCCTGCAAGCCGGGGCTGCCAGAATGAAACGTCAAGGCCACTGAAACCCATCACATAAATGGCTCCACAAGCAAGAAGGGGATTTCAGGGGTCACAGACGCAGCCTGGGTGCAAAGTCATCCAAAGGAGATCAAAGAGCACCGAGCCCCTTTTTACTCTCTAGGCGCAGTCTGACCAGCGGCAGCGAGGCTGGGCCGCTGCAGCACATTTACCCATAACATGCTATTTTCATAACCTAAATCCACTCGGTAGGGTTTGTAACAAAATGTCATCAAGACAAATAATTCCAATCAAAACATTCCTTTGGGCATGTGGAACAGGGGAGCCCTGGTTGGGGGGCAGAGTGATGAATGAGCTCTCTGGTGCAGAGCAGGATGCACAGATGTCACTTACAAAGGATCACTTACAAAGCCGACGATGTTGCTGTCAGAAATGTGCTATGTGCCTGGCCTGGTATAGATACAGCAGAGACAGGCACAGACCTGCTTTCTAAACGCTCTACTCCCCAAGTCCTTTTATTCTTCTGTCTTCTCCTTTAAGCATTTATTCAATACTAGAGGCCCAGTGCACAAAATTCATGCCCCAGGGGGGTGGGAGGGTCCCTCGGCCTGGCCTGCGCCCTCTCGCAGTCCAGGACCCCTCAGGTGATGTCTGCCTGTGGGCCTAAGCCACAGGCAGACATCTCTCTCGCAGTCCGGAACCCCTTGCTCCTTACTGCTCGGCTCACTGCTCCTTAGTGCTGCGGTGGAGATAGGAGAGGCTCCCACCACCGCCGCTGCGCTCACCAGCCATGAGCCAGCTTCTGGCTGAACAGTGCTCCCCCTGTGGGAGCACACTGACCACCAGGGAGCAGTTCCTGCACTGAGCATCTGCCCCCTGGTGGTCAGTGTGCGTCACAGTGACCGTTTGTTCCGCTGTTCGGCTAATTTGCATATTAGGCTTTTATTACATAGGCTACTTAGTATTTCATCCATACAAGAAAATGCAAATAATATGACAAACAACTGTACATCTTACCCTTAAGAAACAAAATGTGGCAAATCAGTTAGACCCCATGCATACACACCCTGCTTCCCTCCACCCCCACTCTCCCAGGGAACCACTATTCTGACCAGCAGCTTGTTATTTCCATGCATTTTCTTCTTTACTATGTATGTATGCATCCCTTAAAAAATGTGTTGTTCTGCATGTTTTTAGGTTTAGAGAAGTGTATTATAATGCAGTCTTCTGCAATTAGCTTTTTTCTGTTCACCACAGTCACAGTCATGCACTTTGTTCCGTGCAGCTCTCTGAAATATTCATTGCACTGTGTGATTACACCGATCTTATCTTTTCTCATGTTGATGGCTCTTTAGGGTCTTCCCAATGTTTTCCTATTACAAAACACACTGTAGTAACCACTCTCTATGGCCCACAAACAAGTGCAGGACCTCTCAGAGACCACAGCTCGCTGGGGGTATATATGCAGGGTCACAGTCAGACTATTTCACCATTACTCCATGTGGGAAGCACGCCAGGTCCCCGGACAGTCAAAGCCAGTGGGAGCACAGAGGCCTTGTTATCAATACACCAGAATGGCCAACGGCCGCTCTGGGCATGAGCCTAATTGGAAAGTCGAAGGACTAGGAGCCTGGGAATCCTAATCAGGCCAAGATACCGTGAGTGGGTGCAAGGACACATGGTACACTGTGCCCGTCAGTAGCCAATAAGATTGATGTAACTACTGGCACAAAGCCTTCTTTGTCTAAATAGTATAAAAGTAGGTTACTAACCAGCTAGTCTGCTGGAGTATGGAGAGAGAGCAGCTAAGATGAAGTGTGAGAAGAAGTGTGCTAGAGAGAGAGCAGCAGGGCAGGAGAGACAGGAGAAGCTGCTGAGCCGGAGAGCTCAAGTACCGCTACGATGGGAGGCGGTGAGTCTAGAAGGCAGCGTGCGGCTGCTCAGATAATGACTGTGGGGACAGAGACTGCTGCTGCTTCTGTGGGAAAGGTATGTGTTCCAGCCGGTGTCCAGCTGCCTGCCTGTACGGACCTTGCTGTGAGGACTGTTCTTGTCTGATGGCTCTGTGGCCACTGGCTTCTGCAATGAAGACTCATTCTTATACACCCACAGCCTCTCGTGGCGTCTCCGTCTGCCCCACCACCAAGAACTGACCTGAGGAACTTGGACTAAGTTCCCAACAGTTAGTACAGTGGGCAGGGTTCAAGGAGGAATCAGCCCTGATGTAATCAGATAGTATAATTTATTTATTTTTTATTTATTTAAAAAATATTTTTATTGATTTCAGAGAGGAAGAGAGAGGGAGAGATAGAAACATCAATGATGAGAGAGAATCACTGATTGGCTGCCTCCTGCACACCCACTACTGGGAATTGAGCCGCAATCTGGGCATGTGCCCTTAACTGGAATTGAACCTGGGACCCTTCAGTCAGCAGGCTGACGCTCTATCCACTGAGCCAAACTGACCAGGGCCAGATAGAAGAATTTAGAAGGATACATGGACTCACAGCCACTCAGAGCACCCGAGCTCGTGTAGGGCTCTGGCTTGTGCTCTGACACTCCATTTCCCAAATATCTTGCCAGAAGAGCCCCAATGTGCACCCCCACCCACAGTGCTCTCTCTTCCTCTTACTGCTCTAGGTTCTCTGGCAGCTTTCTAACATTTGTCAGTCTAACAGGCGTCTGATCGCTTGTGGGGTTTTAACCTGCGTTTCCCTGACAGAGGAAATGTGCATAATTTCAGTTTATTGGCCACTTAGCTTTCCTTCTCTGTGAACAGCCACTTTTCTAGTGAGTGGCTTGACATTTTAGAATTTATATGTATATTATATCATTAGGATTAGTATTCTGAATACGAATTCTTTTTCAGCTAATGCTTTGCAAATACCCTCTTCCAGTTGACTTTTTGCACTTTTGTATGCGGTCTTCTGATGCACATAAGTTTTTGCTGTTGAAATTCCTTAATCTTTTTCTTTATGACCTGTGCTTTTTGCTTCTTAAAAAAACATTTATCCAGCCAAAACCGGTTTGGCTCAGTGGATAGAGCGTCGGCCTGCGGACTGAAGGGTCCCAGGTTCGATTCCGGTCAAGGGCATGTACCTGGGTTGCGGGCACATCCCCAGTAGGAGATGTGCAGGAGGCAACTGATCGATGTTTCTCTCTCATTGATGTTTCTAACTCTCTATCCTTCTCCCTTCCTCTCTGTAAAAAAATCAATAAAATATATTTAAAAAAAAAACAAAAACATTTATCCTCAAGATTCCCGATGTCTTTTCTTCCTCCTCCTGCTCACTGACTGTGAAAACCTCTTCAGACGAACTGGAGTGGCATCAAAGACACAGGGAATGGCCTCTAACCGTGGTGCCTGCTACCTGTCCCCACGACTCCGATGCCACAGCTGGTGAGACCGAGGTTAATACCCAGCCCCAAGCAGCCACAGGTAGGCCAGTCAGTGACCCATAAGGGGGCCCACGTGACAGCTCTGTCTGGGGCACTGCACACTGGAAGGTGACGGACCAAGCCAATCAAAGCCTTTCTTCTGGGAAGGGAACCTCTCACAGACACTGCAGGCTGGCTGTCCTCTGAGCACCCCCATCGCCGTCACAGCCAGCCTCAACCTCAGAGACAAGGAAGGCGGGTATCAACCAGATGCCTTTGCAACAAGGGGTGGCCAGGTGACCCAGTTCTGACTTCTAACATAAACAGAAGCCTGCCGAGTAGACTCCCGGGAGAAGGACAGCTTTCCCGATAAAAAGGGACAAACACGCTCCTAGTCTTTCACCCATAGCTCTTTCCCCATCTTCCTTCTCTGAAAGCAGATGTTAGGAGTAGCAGCAACAGTCTTGCAAACATAAGACAAGTTTGAGATCAAAAGTCAAGACGCTAAGAACCGTGGAGTGGAAACACATAGCAGGCCTGGGTCCCTCACACTCTGCTGGGCAGCTGAACCAATGGCTGCAACTGCTTACTCCACACATTCCCATACTGAGAAAAACAAAAGCTCTTAGTTTAAGCCATTAGGGCTGAGTTTTCTGTGACTTGTAGCCAATGGCATCCCAAGTTGATAACAACCACTTTGTTAGTAACAGGAGGAAGGGGGAACTGACAAGTGCAGCTGCTGTTAGGGAAACCCGGGAAATGCCAAACACCAACACCAGATCTAACGTGGGAAACCACGCTGCAGTTCTCCCAGAAGCTTTGAATTCTTAAGATGTTCTCTCTTCCTCACTCGCCTTTGGGGTCAAGAGATCCAGATTTCGGTTCCAATTCCACCATTTACTAGCTGGGTAACTTTAAGCAAGATACTTACCCTCTCTAAGCCTCCGTTTCCTTGAATGCAAACAAGAATAGTAGTACTTATGTCTCATATGATTGTTATGAGAATTAAATAACGCAAGAAAGCCATGCAGTTCTACAGACAGTAGTAGTATCTGCCATGATGGGTTCCCTTTAACTGAGAGAACCTGAGCACTTTCCGTGAGAGGCAAAAGGAAGTCGTGACTTTGGGTTTATTTCAGTTCCTCCGTCCTCAAACCTCACCATCCCTCACTGCTCCTTGCTCTTTGTAACTTTCCTTCTTCTTTCACTGAGAAAAAGGTAAAAGAGACCTTTCACACGCTCACACGCCCAATTCACTTCCCTTCCTACATCTTACCGTTTCTTCCTACATCTTTCTTCCTCCGTTATTAATGCAGTATGAATAAATTGTTCATCTAACTATCTCACCACCACAAACCATTTACCTGCAATGAACTTTGCAGCTACAATTACCCCCTCTCCTGTATCAATTTTTCTTTCTAGTGGATCATTCCATCAGCATAAAAACATGGTATGAATATTTCCCACATTAAAAAGCAAACAAAAGAAAAAACTCCATCTCCTAGTATCTCCTCATTGTCTTGTATATCATTCACAGAAAAAGCTCCTCAAAAAAGCTGTCGTCACTTGGTGTCTCCACTTCCTCTCCTACCTCTTGAATGCTCTCCATTCAGACTTTTGCCTTCACCACTCCAACGAAACTGCTTCTGTCAAGGTCATCAGTGACTGCCACGCCCTTGAACCCAATGGCCAGCCCTCAGGCCTCAGCTTGCTTGATCCATAAGCAGGTCTGACAGCTGATGCCACCCTTCTTGAAACCCCACCTCACTGGCGGCTCCTCATACTTTACTGCTGGTGCTTTCTCCTCTGCCTGCTCTCCTTTCACAGTGTGAGGCCTGCACGGATGTGTGAAGAACTCCCCTCCCAGCCCTTACTCCCTCACCCCTTTATCTTTCACAGGTGTTACCCCAATAAACCTCTTCCATGCCTAACTCTGTTTTGGCATCTGCTTCCCAGAGGACTAGGACCCACAGAACCACGATCACCTTGGTCCAAACTACAAGTTCAAGCTTTGACAATGAAAGCTTCCAATTGGTCACCTTGCCTCTCCCTTTCCACACCAGTCGCTTCTCCACCTGGAGGCAGAGGGATCCCTTAAAAACAAGTCACAGTGTGGCAGTGATCTGCTCAAAATCCTCCCGTGACATTTCAACACTTAGGACAAAATCAAAGTCTTCAGCACAATTTACAAGACACCCCATGATCAGGGACTCGGCTAACCTTCAAAGTCACCTCCTGCCACTCTCTCCTCACTCACCTGCTCCAGGTACTGTCCTCTGGGCTGTTTCTGGCCAAGCACAGCCTGGTCTAAGGCTCTGACTACTGTTCCCTCTGAGTGTCCTGCCCCTGGCAGTCTCAGAGCTCACTACTTCCCTGTATTTAGAACTCTGCTCAAATGCACTTTATCCGACGAGAGGTCTTCCCTCATCACACTCTCCACAACAGCACCTCCCTCACTCTCTATCCAGTGGTTCTCAACCAGGGATGACTTTGCCCCCTAGGGAACTGGGTAATATATGGAGACATTTTTAGTTGTCACAGTGAGGGGTCGAGGTCAGGGATTCAGCTAAACATCCTACAAGGCACGGGAGAGCCCCCATCCCCCACAACAAAGACTTATCCAGCCCAAAATGCCAATAGTGCCAAGGTTGCGAATACCTGCTCTACCCCCTTATGCGTTATTTCTTCCATATCATGTCATGACCTGACAGTATATTATGTACTTATCTGCTCATTGTCTGTCTCTCACACCACAGTGAGCGCCACACGGCTTTCTTATTCACTATTGTGTCCCCAGCTCTTACAATGATGCCTGCACCACGGTAGGAGTCTAACAAACATTTGTTAAATGAATTAACAACCAAAATAAATAATAACTAAACTTTTTTGCACTCCTATTTGTATCCAGCCTGTGCAAACCATTTGATGAAGATCAGCTCATTTACTACTCACAACAACCTCCTGAGGTGCATATGACCACACTCCCCATTCATAGATAAGAAGGCTCAGCAAGGTCACATAACTAGTCTACATTTTTTTTTGTTTTGTTATTTTCAGCTTTAATATTTTGATACTTAAAAAATTTAAAGCAAAAGTTTATTGAGTGAAGTATTTTCTTTTTTATTTTTTTTTAATTAAATCTTTATTGTTCAGATTATTACATTTGTTCCTTTTTTTTTCCCCCCATAACTCCCCTCCTCCCAGTTCCCGCCCCACCCTCCGCCCTCACTCCCCACCCACTGTCCTCATCCATAGGTGCACGATTTTTGTCCAGTCTCTTCCCACATCTCCCACACCCCTTTCCCCCCCAAGAATAGTCAGTCCATTCCCTTTCTATGTCCCTGATTCTATTATAATCAACAGTTCATTCTGTTCATCAGATTATTTATTCACTTGATTCTTAGATTCACTTATTGATAGATGCATATTTGTTGTTCATAATTTGTATCTTTACCTTTTTCTTCCTCTTCCTCTTCTTAAAGGATACCTTTCAGCATTTCATATAATCCTGGTTTGGTGGTGATGAACTCCTTTAGCTTTTCCTTATCTGTGAAGCTCTTTATCTGACCTTCAATTCTGAATGATAGCTTTGCTGGATAAAGTAATCTTGGTTGTAGGTTCTTGGTATTCATCACTTTGAATATTTCTTGCCACTCCCTTCTGGCCTGCAAAGTTTCTGTTGAGAAATCAGCTGACAGTCGTATGGGTATTCCCTTGTAGGTAACTGAGTTTCTTTCTCTTGCTGTTTTTAAGATTCTCTCTCTATCTTTTGCTCTTGGCATTTTAATGATGATGTGTCTTGGTGTGGTCCTCTTTGGATTCCTTTTGTTTGGGGTTCTCCGCGCTTCTTGGACCTGTAAGTCCATTTCTTTCACCAGGTGGGGGAAGTTTTCTGTCATTATTTCTTCAAATAGGTTTTCAATATCTTGCCCTCTCTCATCTTCTGGCACCCCTATAATTCTGATGTTGGTACGCTTAAGCTGTCCCAGAGGCTCCTTACACTATCCTCGCATTTTTGGATTCTTTTTTCATTTTGCTTTTCTGGTTGGATGTTTTTTGCTTCCTCGCATTTCAAATCATTGACTTGATTCTTGCGCTCCTCTGGTCTGCTGTCGGGCGTCTGTATAATATTCGTTATTTCAGTCCGTATATGCTTAATTTCTAGTTGGTTCCCCAATATAAGATCGAGGGTCTTATTAGTTTTTGTGTAGATCTCATTAAGTTTATCGGCAGCTTCTAAACAGTTCTTGAGAGACCTTAAAAGTGTGGTTCTGAACTCTATTTCTTCCATTGACAATTTTGTCCTGTTTCTTTGTCTCCGCATTTTGTTATGCTTCCTTGGTGCACCCCCTAGTGGTCTTTGTTCGCAGTCTTATAGATAAATCTTGATTGTTGTAGCTAATTCCAGGGAGGGTTTGACCTCCAGGCCAAGTGGCTATGAGAATCAGCTGTGTCAGTAGTGAGAGAACTTAATGTCCTCTAGGGAGGTGCTAATCTAGCCTTTGCCTGAGGCTATCCGGCAAATGCCTCTGTGCAGGGCTTGGGCGGGGCGGGTCGAACAGGATCAACAGGGTGGGCCGGAGAGAGTAGTTATGGCGGCTCTCAGTCCTGTCCCCAGGGGCTCTGCCTCTCTGAGTCCCAGCACCCGCTGCAAAGCTCGGAGAGAAAGCTGCACTCGCTCTGACCGAAGCCAGACAGACCCGCTTCTGCCGTTTGAGTCTGGGTCCCTAAAGACTCGCCTGTATCTGGTGCTCAGAGTCTGCGACTCCCTCCCGATTGAAAACGCCAACCGCGCCCTCTGCCGCCAGCCGGCTCCGCGCACTCCGCACCTCAGAATTTGACTTCAGCACTGCGCCTCCTCTGAGTGTCCGTGTGCGTTTCTCTTTCCTCCTAGTTGTAGGACTTCCACTCAGCCAGCGTTCCTGTGGTTCTGGGTGATGTCCCTTCCGTTTTTTGGTTACACTTTTGAAGTAGTTGTTCAAAGCAGCAAACTCCGGCGTTAACCTATGCCGCCATCTTGGTTCTCGAGTCGATAGTCTACATTTAATAAGTGTTCCTGTGGAGCCAAGACTCAACCCCAAGCCTACTGGGCCACAACCTCCTGTTCACCCCACACCCGTGGTTGGCAAACTGCGGCTTGCGAGCCACATGAGGCTCTTTGGCCCCTTGAGTGTGGCTCTTCCTAAGCCTTAGGAGCACCCTAATTAAGTTAATAACAATGTACTTACCTATATAGTTTAAGTTTAAAAAATTTGGCTCTCAAAAGAAATTTCAATCGTTGTACTGTTGATATTTGGCTCTGCTGACTAATGAGTTTGCCGACCACAGCTCCACACTAAACTACTCGCCACATCCCATGGCTGGATTACATTTCCTCACATCGTTTTTTTATTCCAGACTTAAGAGTTCCAGATGGTCCCTGAATGGTGCTAGGTCAAATCTGAACTCCCACCTGGAGGGTCTCCGTGAACTGGCCCTCTTACCCCCCATGCTATCTCCTACTCAGCCCCATACTGCTCCTTTACTGTCCCCTAAGCATGCAGCTCAGGGGCCTTAGATACCACACCCTATGCATTTGTTCCGGGTGTGGCGAGGTGGCTGGGTTGTGTCGCAGAGCCAGTCCAGCGGGTGAGACGTGACACCTGGGGTGGTCGGCTCTCCCTCACATCCTACATGCTTCTGTTACTTGTGTGTCCACTCTGTACTCCTTCCTCTTCCGGAATCCAAGATGTCCTTCCCTGTCCTCCCAAGAGTTAAAATTCTACATTCCTTCAAGGCCCACCTCAAATATGCTCCCTACCCATTCTAATCCCACTCCTCTGTACTTTGTCTCTTATTATTAACGAGAGGCTCGGTGCACAAAAATTTGTGCACTTGGGGGGGGGGGGTTCCTCAACCTGGCCTGTGCCCTCTCGCAGTCTGGGACCCCTCGGGGGATGACCACCTGCTGGCTTAGGCCTGCTCCCTGGAGGATCAGGCCTAAGCTGGCAGTCAGACATTCCTCTGGCAGCCCAGGAGCCCTCGGGGGATGTCCACTTGCCAGTGGGGAGCAGGCCAAAGCTGCAGTCGGACATCCTTAGCGCTGCTGAGGAGGCAGGAGAGGCTCCCACCACCACCGCTGTACTGGCAGCTGGCAGCTTGGCTTGCGGCTGAGCATAGCTCCCCCTGTAGGAGCGCACTGACCACCAGGGGCAGCTCCTGCATTGAGCATCTGCCCCCTGGTGGTCAACGTGTGTCATAGTGACCAGTCATTCCCAGTCGTTCTGCTGTTAGGGTCAATTTGCATATTACCTTTTTATTATATAGGAGTGCCTGGCCAGCCTGGGTGAGGGGCTGATGGCTGTTTGCAGGCTGGCCACAGCCCCTTCAGGGTGGGGGTCCCCACTGGGGTGCCTGGCCATCCTGGATGAGGGGCTGAGGGCCGTTTTCAGACTGGCCACATCCCCTTCAGGGTGGGGGGGTCCTGCTGGGGTGCCTGGCCAGTCTGGGTGAGTGACTGATGGCTGTTTGCACGTTGGCCACAGCCCCCAGCCACCCAAGCTTCCAGTGGAGGCTGGCTGGAAGCAGGTATCTGGGATTTATTTGTCTTCTATAATTGAAACTTTGTTGCCATTAAGCAGAGGCCTTAGCTGGCTCAGGGCTGGCGGAAAGCTTGGCTTCCTCCATTGCCGGGGCAACCAAGCCCCCAGCTTGCTCCAGCTCCGTGGCTGGGTTAATTTGCATATAGTTGCTTTGATTGGCTGGTGGGCATGGCTTAGGGCGTAAGGAAAGTGCAGTCAATTAGCATCTTTGTCTTTTATTAGTGTAGATTATTCCAACCTATGTTATATAATAATCCACAGCACACTTGCATACATTTGCATATCCTATATAATAAAAGCCTAATATGTTAAGTGTCCGTTCATCTGTTCAACCAATCAGAGTGTAATATGCTGATATGCTAAGAACACTCAACCGCTCGCTATGACATGCACTGACCACCAGGGGGCAGACAGTCGACACTCAACCAGTCGCTATAACTTGCACTGACCACCAGGGGGCAGACACTCCAACCAGTAGGTTAGCTTGCTGCTGGGGTCCAGCCGATCAGGACTGAGCAAGACAGGCCGGACATGCCCTGGAGCCCTCCCCAGCCCTGATTGTGCCCCAGTGGGGTTCCTCAGCCTGGCCTGAACCCTCTCGCAATCCAGGACCCCTCGGGGGATGTCGGAGAGCTGGTTTTGGCCCGACAGTGGAACGACCGGTCGCTATGATACGCACTGACCACCAGGGGGAGATGCTCAACACAGGAGCTGCCCCCTGGTAGTCAGTGCGTTCCCACAGGGGGAGCGCCGCTCGGCCAGAAGCCAGGCTCATGGCTGGTGAGCACAGTGGTGGTAGTGGGAGTCTCTCCTGCCTAAGCTGGCAGTCGAACATACCCCGAGGGCTCCTGGACTGTGAGAGGGCACAGGCCAGGCTGAGGGGAACCCCCCCCCCCAGTGCATGAATTTCATGCACCGGGCCTCTCATTGACTATACTGTTACTTTCAGGATATTTCTCATAATGAATATCTTGTCTTGTCTTCCTGGACAAAGAGCTCTGCAAGGAAAAGAAAAATGCCTTGACTTCTCTCCTGGCCAGGTGGCTCGGTTGGTTGGAGCGTCATCCGTACACCAAAAGGTGGTCGGCTCGATTCTGGTCAGGGCACATATGATCAATGTTTCTCTCTCTCTCCCTTTTTCTTTCTCAAAAATCAATAAAAACATATCTTCATGTGAGGATTTTTAAAAAAGGGGGGGGAGAGGAATATGCCTTGGCTTCTAATGCTTGTGTACCCCTCACAGGCCTTAGATAGCACAAGATACCCAGCAGCCTCTTAGCAAATATTCATCAAATGAATAAAATTAACAATGAATTTGCTGTCAACATGTTACACTTCAGGTGTTCCTGGAGCAAGTGGAGAGATGAACTCAGAGTGAGGGTGACGCACAACATAATTGGCACATAATTAATCACTGCAATCACAGTAGCCAGTGAGCCCTGTGAGGCTAAGCACAGAGCAGTAGAAGCAAAAGGAAGCACTGGATAGGGTACCATGCCTTACAGGGAGGAGAGGAACAGAAGTTAGTAGAAACAGGTAAGACATTCAGAGCCCTAGACAGTGTGGCTCATTTGGTTGAGCATCATCCCATGCACCGAAAGGTTGTAGGTTCAAGGTCATTGGTTCATTTTCTGATCAGGGCACATGCCCAGATTGCGGGCTTGATCCCTGGTCAGGGTGCATGCGGAAAGCAGTCAGTTGACATTTCTCACAATGATGTTTCTCTCTCTCTCTCTTCCACTCCCTTCCTTTCTAAAATAAAATAAAGTAAACATATAAAAAAATCAGGCATTCAGAGGACTAAGTAAAAAGCTAGCATAAAGTTATTACAATAAAGGAAATTTAAAGAAAGAAAAATGGTTTAAAATGAAGCAGGAAGTCAAAGGGTATTTGAATTGAGAAAACATCTGGAAAAGGTGTATCAGAACGACGCTGGAAAGAATAGGTTCCGGGTGTGGAGAGGTGGTGGGCTGTGTCACAGGAGGAGATGGAAGAGGTATTTGACTTGCTGAAGGGTCCACAATGCCATGCTGCGCTCCTGAGATGTAAGTAAAAACCTGTTACCTAGTCAGCTAGCCGTTCAAACTAGTGACCCAGGAGGACCAATCTCTTGTTTGCCTTCCACCACAGACCTGCCAGCAGGCTGAGCTCAGTCATTCATTATACTTGAGGTTGGATGCAATTATTTGGAAATCTTTTGAGCTATTCAATTTCATTAAAGTTACAACATGGAAATGTGACATTATGAAGGACTGAGAACTACAGAAATATATGGAAGCTCTGGCATGAGTAACTCACATCTGAGTCACTTCTAATTCTTTTACCCTAATCATTGACTCTCTCTGTTCACTGCTGACATGAATTAAAATTTTATCTCATAATGTTCTGGCTGGTGTTGCTTAGTGATTAGAGTGTTGGCCTGTACACAGAAGGGTTGAGGGTTCGATTCCTGGTCAAGGGCACATACCTGGGTTGCAGGTTCAGTCCCTAGACCCGAATGATGTGTCTCTCTCACATCCATGATTCTCTCTCCCTCTTTCCCCTCCACTCTCTCTAAAATCAATGGGAAAATATCCTCGGGCGAGGATTACCAAAAATATTTTTTTAATCTCATAACAATGAAAGAGAGAAGACGACAGGAAAGAAGCGCATCAAAGTGTTGGCAGGACACTTTTAAATAAAGAATGTGGACCCTTTTCCCTCCAATACCTGATGAAGCAAACACACAAAAAATTCAAACTTAAAAGGCAAAAATTTCACCAGCATCAACCAAATAAGAAAAAAGACACAAACTTACTCCAAAAATGTTGAAGAGTTAGCAAGGAAAAACTTGTCTGCTTGCACTCCCTAATCAAGAAAGGAGGAGTGTCACCCAGAGAATCCTGCAATTTTGAGAAGCCATCAGAGGACGTGGGCGAGCAGCCCTGAAAAAGCTAAGGAATGGGCTGCCGCACACACCACAAGTGCTCAGGAGTGGCGGGGGGGGGGGGGGGCCCTGAGTTCCTGGGCCACCTCAGGAACTCAGTCTGTGAGAAAACATAATCCAAGAAGGGCTTCTTCGTGGCTGTCTCAAGCTACTGATGCGTCAATAAGAATCCAATAAAACGAGTTCAAAGACAAGATAATAAATTAACAGAAAAGGTTGCAGAACTAAGGAAACAGATTTAGAACCAAATGACACCAATACAGCACTAATAAATAAATCAGAGCAGGAAAGAACAAAATAGACATGACTAAAAATTGAATGAGCAACAGAATAAAGGTGTGAGATTATTTCAGTGGATGCAAAAAATATGGAAAAACATCATCTCAGACTCTCAAAAGAAATGTGATGGCAAAGGTGATGAAACAAAGAATTAGTTTCCTGAAATAGAAAATCCAATAAGTATAACAGAAAAAATTCATAAACATAAATCGAAAAAATTTCCCTGAATTGAAGGAAGAAGTAAATCTGATCTCAGTATTCTTCAAAGCCATGTTCAAAATCTGAAGGTGATGGAGCAGAATGTCTATTTCCCTCAGGAAAAGATCTGAGGGAATGAGGGTGGCCCAGGAAGAGCACACCCAGTCACGGTCTTTTTCAAGTATAAGGGCAACAGGCAGAAATTCTCAACCATGACCTAGTTAAAACTGTAACAGCCTCCGGCCCTTGCAATGAAAACCGCTCGCCGAGAAATTCTACCTGCTAGCACCTGTGAATAGAAGGGCCTACTGGTGAGCCCCGAACCCTCTGAAATGCAGAACCCAAGTGGGTGTAGAATGTAAAATGCTATAAACTCCGACAAGGAAAAATAAAACAACAAAAACTGGGAGTGAGGGAGGATAGGTCTGAGATCACTGAAAATATAAGTTGGTCTCTGTTCCCGATTCTTGGCACAGGGCGCCTAAAACCCTTCAAAAGTGGTATGAGCACGAGGAGCACCTTTAGTTCTAATAATGTGACTCTGGGTGGGCTCCTGATGGGGTCACCAGAAAGACCTCCTCCTCCCGCCCCGAGGAACCACCACCACCACCACCACTTCTCCGGAGAGGAGAGGGAGACTGGAAATGGAGCTCATTGGCCATGCCTGTACAGGGTTCGAAGAGCTTCTAGGTGAGCGAACATATCTATACCAGGAGGGTGGCACACCCTGCACACTCCACCTCCACAGGGACAGAAGCTCTGGGCTCGGGCCCTCCCAGACCTCGCCCTATGCATCTCTTCATCGGCTGCTCATCTGTATCCTTCACCATTATCCTCCAACAATGGGTAAACATAAGTGTTTCCCCAAGTTCTAGAAGCCACTCTGGCAAAGTAATCAAACTGCAGGAGGGTGCCGCTGGAATCTCCCATCTATAGCCAGTTGGTCTGAAGTAGATACTTGTACCTGTGCTTGTGGTCTGAAGTGTGTGGGTGTGGGTGTGGGGGTGGGGAGGGAGAGAGTCTTGTGGGACTGAGCCCTTAACCTGTGGGATATGACATGGTCTCCAGGTAGATAGTGTCAGAATTAAGTTAAATGGCAGGACACCTGGCTGGTGTCGCAGAGAATTACTTGTCGTGAGGAAAATTACTATATATTTGGCGACACAAGTGTCAGAGTGAAGTGTTCTGTGTGAATACGTAAAAGCAAAGGAGAAACGGGAGGGAAGGATTGGGTTTTTCCCAACACAGGAGGTATGCATATGCAAAACTGAGCTTTTCCTAAACAACAGGGGCGGGTAGAAATTTAAGTACTAATTGCCTCATCTCTCACAGCAGGAAGTCAATTTTTCTGTTAAATGTATACAAAATTAAATACAATACCTTTTGGGTAAAAAGCAATAGCACGCGGGACATAGCCTCATCTCTAAATTATCCCCATTTAGCTAGTCATTCTCCACTCATCCTTTTAACTAGGTATCTGAAAAGAAAGATGTCTAGAATGGCCACCAAAAGTTAACACTGATGATTACTGAGAGGTGAGATATTGGGGAAACAGTTAAATGTGGTTAGGAATCTTTAGGAGGTATACTTCAGAGTAATTTTTGTTCTTCTTTTCTACTTTCCTATATATTCTATGTATTTTAAAAAATATATTGATTTTTAGAAAGAGAGGAAGGAAGAGGGATAGCAAGATAGAAACATCAGCCCTGACCAGTTTGGCTCAGTGGATAGAGCGTCAGCCTGCGGACTGAAAGGTCCCAGGTTCGATTCCAGTCAAGTGCATGTACCTTGGTTGCGGGCACATCCCCAGTAGGAGGTGTGCAGGAGGCAGCTGATCGATGTTTCTCTCTCATCGATGTTTCTAACTCTCTATCCCTCTCCCTCCCTCTCTGTAAAAAATCAATAAAATATATTAAAAAAAAAAAAAGATAGAAACATCGATGAGAGAAACATCGATTGGCTGCCTCCAGCACGCCCCCTACTAGGGATCAAGCTCACAACCCAGGCATGTGCCCTGACTGGGAATCAAACCATGGCCGCCTGGTTCATGGGTTGACATTCAACCAGTGAGCCACACCAGCCAGGCTATTCATATCTCTATCTCTCTCTCTCTCTCTCTCTCTCTCTCTCTCTCTCTCTCCCAGGCATGTATCCTAACTGGGAATCGAACCCCAACCTCCTGGATCATAGGTTGGTGCTAATAAATCCCATTTAAATGATGATAACTCTCAAATTCATACCTCAATTCCAGAACTTTCCATGAACTCCCACTCTTATCCTATTACTTATTCAACATCTCTACTTAATGTGTCCAAAACCAAAACCAAATTCTTAATCTTCCCCCTCCAAACACGCTTCTGTCTTAGCCTTCCCCACTTTTCTAAATACCAGTAAAAAACTTCGAAGTCATCATCTCTTTCTCTCACACACCCACCCACCCCCTAATCCAACCTTAGTAAATATCATTGGCTCTATTTCCATCAAAGCATAACCTCAATCCAGTCACTTCTCACCACCTTCTCCACTACCAGCCTTGTCCAACCACATATTTCTAGACTGGATGACTACAGCAGCCCTCTAACAGGTTCCCAGCTCTCATTCTTGCCCCTTTATCTGTTCTCCAAACAGCAGCCAGAGCGAGCATTTTAAAGCATACATCAGATCATGTCATTCCTTTGCTCACAACGTTCTAATGGCTCCCATCTTATCAACACTAATAAAAGAGAAAAATGGTAATTGGCGTACGACAATACCCTTTTCATTGGCTAATCAGGGCTATATGCAAATTAATTGCCAACTAAGATTGGCAGTTAACTGCCAACAAGATGGCGGTTAATTTGCATATGTAGGCACAATGCAGGGAGGCGAAAGGGAAAGCAGGAAGAAGCCCCCTGCCACTGACAGTGATCAGAAACCCAGGGGGGAGCTAAGAGCTGGGGGGCAGGGCAAAGGCGGCCCTGGGGCCGCCTTTACCCTGCCCCCCAGCCATGATCGGAGAATCAGGTGCCTTTTCCGCCCTGGCCAGTGATAGCAGGAAGTAGGGGTGGAGCCAGCGATGGGAGCTGGGCACGGTCGAAGCTGGCAGTCCCAGGAGCTAGGGGTCCCGTGCCTGGGCCTAAAGCGAAGCCCACGATCGCGGGGCCGCTGCAGCTGCGGGTCCCCGCTGCCCGGGCCGAACGCCTCGGCCAGAGGCATCCTGCAGGGGCAGGGGTGGAGCCCGCGCAATCGTGGCGCCCCCCGCTGCCACTGCAGGTCCCCGCTGCCCGGGCCCGACGCCTAGGTCAGAGGCGTCAGGCCTGGGCAAGGGGCCGATCCTTCGATTGGAGGGTGATGAGGGTCAACGCCTGAGGGCTCCCAGTATGTGAGAGGGGGCAGGCTGGGCTGAGGGACACTCCCCCCCACACACACACCCAGTGCACGAATTTCGTGCACCGGGCCCCTAGTCCTATATAATAAAAGGCTAATATGCAAATCAACCGAACCACAGAACCCAGTTGCTATGATGCACACTGACCACCAGGGGGCAGATGCTCAATGCAGGAGCTGCCCCCTGGTGGTCAGTGCGCTCCCAAAGGGGGAGCACTGCTCAGCCAGAAGCCAAGCTCACAGCTGGTGAGTGCAGTGGTGGTGGCGGGAGCCTCTCCCGCCTCCACGGCAGCACTAATGGTGGGGAGCGGGCCTAAGCTGTCAGTCAGACATTCCCCAAGGGCTCCCGGACTACAAGGCACAGGCCGGGCTGAGCCCCCCCCCCCCCGAGTGTACAGATTTCATGCACCGGGCCTCTAGTTCAGAATAAAATCCAGTCTGTACCATGCCCTACAAAATCCTACATGGACTCCTGCCTCAGGGCATCTGGTCCTACTCTTTCCTCCAGTCATAAAGTTCATTCCCTCACTTCATTCAGTTCTCTGCTCCATTAATAGCATCTACTCAGAGAGGACTTCCCTGGCTTTGCTATTAAAATCACATCCCCACATCCTTTTCCTGCTTCATTGAGAGCAACCTTTTTTCTTTGTTCATGGCTACACAAGAGCTTAGAAAAGTATCTGGCACAAAGCAGGTGTTCAATATGAACAAATTAATCAAACAACCCAGTATTCTGTTTTTCTCACAACACTGAAAATGTCTTCCTTTACTTCTGATTAGTAGATTACACTATACATTACTACAATATTATTTGCTCTTAATAAGCAATACATGGAAGTTATAAGAAACTCTATAAAGCCCAGAGTCCAGATTAGTTTCTGGTCAATTCCCCACGTGTGTTTGGGGGAGGGTGTGTGCTAGCAGGACAGCAACAGTCACCCGAATCACTAACCCAGTCCCCGGCACGTGGAAGAGAGCCCGGCTGTCTCACATCAGCTACAACAGAATGAAACTCCAGAAACTAATGCTGGCTTAACTGTACCTGTCCCTGTTGGGTCACCTCCCTGGACCATGAAATCTTTGATGATTCTGTGGAATTTGGTGCCATTGTAGTAACCTCGACGAGCCAACTCAGCAAAGTTCTTGCAGGTCTTTGGAGCATGCTTCCAGTACAGCTCCAGCACGATGGTCCCCATGCTGCAGACGGAAGAGGGCGGGAGAGCTCCAGTCAAGAACAAGGTAGGAATGATATGGACTGCTCCAGGACTCTGCATTTTCAAACTTGTGAGCCATGAAATTGTGATAAACATCAGACTCCATGCTCACCAAGAAAAACAACGCAAGGCAAATAACATGAACACAACCGTGGACAACTAAAATGTTAATGCCTTATATATTAAAAAGTTATTACTGATTACCAGAAATTAATATAACCAACCCCCAAATTAGAAAAAAAAAAATCTTACACTTAATTTATAATTTTTTTAAAGGAAGACATTAAAGTATCAGGAATTCGCCGGAACCGGTTTGGCTCAGTGGATAGAGCGTCAGCCTGCGGACTGAAAGGTCCCAGGTTCGATTCCGGTCAAGGGCATGTACCTGGGTTGCGGGCACATCCCCAGTAGGAGATGTGCAGGAGGCAGCTGATCGATGTTTCTAACTCTCTATCTCTCTCCCTTCCTCTCTGTAAAAAATCAATAAAATATATTTTAAAAAAATAAAAAATAAAAAAATAAAGTATCAGGAATTCATATTTATTTATACGTGTATAAGTTTCTGGGTGGGGTGGAAACTGGGTAAATAGGAGACAGGAAGGTTGTCAATGAATATCTTTTTTAAACTTTATATTTTTGAACCATGGAAATACAGTACCTATTCATAAATACTTTAATGGGGGAAAAAAGGTACAGTTTGTTTGTATTTAGGAGGGGCTGCAACAAAGGCAAAACCTGATGACTTCAAACCTTTATACCTACCGAATGTGATGAGCCCTCCCCCGCTGAAGTACTGCCAAGGAAAAGGCAGAAGGAAAAGATGGAGGCCAGGTGCCTTCCCCTCTCCATCTCTCACCTAGACTTTAAACTCCAGGAGTGTGAGAACGCGGTCAACTCTGTACAGACTGAATACCCAGTGCCAAGCACACTGCAAGTAAACCAGTGGTTCTCAACCTTCCTAATGCCGCGACCCTTTAATACAGTTCCTCATGTTGTGGTGACCCCCAACCATAAAATTATTTTTGTTGCTTCTTCATAACTGTAATTTTGCTACTGTTATGAATCGTAATGTAAATGATATGCAGGATGTATTTTCATTGTGACAAATTGAACATAATTAAAGCATAGTGATTAATCACAAAAACAATATGTAATTATATATGTGTTTTCCGATGGTCTTAGGCGACCCCTGTGAAAGGGTTGTTCGACCCCCAAAGGGGTCGCGACCCACAGGTTGAGAAGCGCTGAAGTAAACACTCTATATTGTAGATAGGTTCTTGGAAACTGACTTTTAGGGAAAGAATGTATAATGAAATAAATTTTACCAGAGGCTAGTGGATACAAATAAGAGGTAAGTCCCTGTGGCATACTTCTGATCATAAGAACATCACCAAATTTCTTTTAAAAAAGGCCCAAACACTTCTAATACTTTACATTGAAATAAATGTGAGCTATATATTCACATAAGGAAGATTAATAAAAACAAGTTAAAATAATTATTTTCCAACCTGCTTATTCCAGTTCAGGGTCTAGGGTGGCTGGAGCCTTACCCCAGAAGCTCAGGGCACAAGGTGGGAACCAAACTGGACAGGATACCCTTCCATCCAGGGCACACTTGTGCACACACACATACACTCGTTCAGACTAGGACCCATTGAGACATGCTCACTCAATAATGTGCACATCTTTGGGATGTGAGTACCTGGGAAAACACCCAGGCAGACATGGGGAGCACATGCAAACTCCAGAGACAGTGGCCTTGGATAGCAATCTTTTCCCCTCATCGTTATCACGGAAGGACACTGAAAGGAACCTTAATTCGAGGACCTGCTGTATATGTGGTAAGTGCCAAAACATAGCTTTCTGCTGGCAATTCATCCTTCACGTTACTAATATTCAGCACAGATTAACAATTACTCTGGGCAAGGCACGGATCTAGATGCTTTCCCTTCATGGAGCTTACATTCCGGTGGGTATTTTTTTAAATACAGATAATAACTTTAGAATGGCAATCAGGAAGTACCTATACAATACTGAAATGTGCATACTTCTTGACAGCAATTTCAACTAAGTATCTACTCTTCAGAAAAAAATGACTAAAGTTCTTAAGGATACAATTGTGCAAGGATGTTCATTTGGATATTTGTCATAACAAAACACAAGAAGCAATTTAGATGGCCTTCAGAGAGGGAATGACTAAAATATGAGACATTCATACTATGGAAGACTGTATATATTAGTGAGTGAAAGAACAGCAAATTACAAGAAAAGAAACATACACACAGTATGAGCATATGATCTTATTTTTGTCAAAAAAAATAGAACATAAAAGAGAGATGTTTATGTGAAAAGGTCTGGAAGATCATTCAACAAACTATTAAAAATGTTTTTAGGGGGGAGAACCAAGATGGCGGCATAGGTTAACGCCGGAGTTTGCTGCTTAGAACAACTACTTCAAAAGTGAAACCAAAAAACAGAAGGGACATCACCAGAACCACAGGAACGCTGGCTGAGTGGAAGTCCTACAACTAGGAGGAAAGAGAAACGCACACGGACACTCAGAGGAGGCGCAGTGCTGAAGTCAAATTCTGAGGTGCGGAGTGCGCGGATCGGGCTGGCGGCGGAGGGCGCGGTTGTTGTTTTCAATCGGGAGGGAGTAGCAGACTCTGAGCTCCAGATCCGGGCGAGTCTCTAGGGACCCAGACTCAAACGGGAGAAGCGGGACTGTCTGGCTTCGGTCAGAGCGAGGGCAGCTTTCTCTCCGAGCTTTGCAGCGGGTGCTGGGACTCAGAGAGGCAGAGCCCCTTGGGACAGGACTGAGAGCCGCCATAACTGCTCTCTCCGGCCCACCCTGTTGATCCTGTGCGACCCGCCCCGCCCAAGCCCTGCACAGAGGCATTTGCCAGATAGCCTCAGGCAAAGGCTAGATTAGCACCTCCCTAGAGGACAGAAGTTCTCTCACTGCTGACACAGCTGATTCTCATAGCCACTTGGCCTGGAGGTCAAACCCTCCCTGGAATTAGCTACAACAATCAAGATTTATCTATAAGACTGCGAACAAAGACCACTAGGGGGTGCACCAAGGAAGCATAACAAAATGCGGAGACAAAGAAACAGGACAAAATTGTCAATGGAAGAAATAGAGTTCAGAACCACACTTTTAAGGTCTCTCAAGAACTGTTTAGAAGCTGCCGATAAACTTAATGAGATCTACACGAAAACTAATAAGACCCTCGATCTTATATTGGGGAACCAACTAGAAATTAAGCACACACGGACTGAAATAACGAATATTATACAGACGCCCGACAGCAGACCAGAGGAGCGCAAGAATCAAGTCAATGATTTGAAATGCGAGGAAGCAAAAAACACCCAACCGGAAAAGCAAAATGAAAAAAGAATCCAAAAATGCGAGGATAGTGTAAGGAGCCTCTGGGACAGCTTCAAGCGTACCAACATCAGAATTATAGGGGTGCCAGAAGATGAGAGAGAGCAAGATATTGAAAACCTATTTGAAGAAATAATGACAGAAAACTTCCCCCACCTGGTGAAAGAAATGGACTTACAGGTCCAAGAAGCGCAGAGAACCCCAAACAAAAGGAATCCAAAGAGGACCACACCAAGACACATCATAATTAAAATGCCAAGAGCAAAAGATAAAGAGAGAATCTTAAAAACAGCAAGAGAAAGTAACTCAGTTACCTACAAGGGAATACCCATACGACTGTCAGCTGATTTCTCAACAGAAACTTTGCAGGCCAGAAGGGAATGGCAAGAAATATTCAAAGTGATGAATACCAAGAACCTACAACCAAGATTACTTTATCCAGCAAAGCTATCATTCAGAATTGAAGGTCAGATAAAGAGCTTCACAGATAAGGAAAAGCTAAAGGAATTCATCACCACCAAACCAGGATTATATGAAATGCTGAAAGGTATCCTTTAAGAAGAGGGGAGAACCAAGATGGCGGCATAGGTTAACGCCGGAGTTTGCTGCTTTGAACAACTACTTCAAAAGTGAAACCAAAAAACGGAAGGGACATCACCAGAACCACAGGAACGCTGGCTGAGTGGAAGTCCTACAACTAGGAGGAAAGAGAAACGCATACGGACACTCAGAGGAGGCGCAGTGCTGAAGTCAAATTCTGAGGTGCGGAGTGCGCGGATCGGGCTGGCGGCGGAGGGCGCGGTTGTTGTTTTCAATCGGGAGGGAGTCGCAGACTCTGAGCTCCAGATCCGGGCGAGTCTTTAGGGACCCAGACTCAGGCGGAAGAAGCAGGACTGTCTGGCTTCGGTCAGAGCGAGTGCAGCTTTCTCTCCGAGCTTTGCAGCGGGTGCTGGGACTCAGAGAGGCAGAGCCCCTTGGGACAGGACTGAGAGCCGCCATAACTGCTCTCTCCGGCCCACACTGTTGATCCTGTTCGACCCGCCCTGCCCAAGCCCTGCACAGAGGCATTTGCCGGATAGCCTCAGGCAAAGGCTAGATTAGCACCTCCCTAGAGGACAGAAGTTCTCTCACCGCTGACACAGCTGAATCTCATAGCCACTTGGCCTGGAGGTCAAACCCTCCCTGGAATTAGCTACAGCAATCAAGATTTATCTATAAGACTGCGAACAAAGACCACTAGGGGGTGCACCAAGGAAGCATAACAAAATGCGGAGACAAAGAAACAGGACAAAATTGTCAATGGAAGAAATAGAGTTCAGAACCACACTTTTAAGGTCTCTCAAGAACTGTTTAGAAGCTGCCGATAAACTTAATGAGCTCTACACGAAAACTAATAAGACCCTCGATCTTATATTGGGGAACCAACTAGAAATTAAGCACACACGGACTGAAATAACGAATATTATACAGACGCCCGACAGCAGACCAGAGGAGCGCAAGAATCAAGTCAATGATTTGAAATGCGAGGAAGCAAAAAACATCCAACCGGAAAAGCAAAATGAAAAAAGAATCCAAAAATGCGAGGATAGTGTAAGGAGCCTCTGGGACAGCTTCAAGCGTACCAACATCAGAATTATAGGGGTGCCAGAAGATGAGAGAGAGCAAGATATTGAAAACCTATTTGAAGAAATAATGACAGAAAACTTCCCCCACCTGGTGAAAGAAATGGACTTACAGGTCCAAGAAGCGTGGAGAACCCCAAACAAAAGGAATCCAAAGAGGACCACACCAAGACACATCATAATTAAAATGCCAAGAGCAAAAGATAAAGAGAGAATCTTAAAAACAGCAAGAGAAAGAAACTCAGTTACCTACAAGGGAATACCCATACGACTGTCAGCTGATTTCTCAACAGAAACTTTGCAGGCCAGAAGGGAGTGGCAAGAAATATTCAAAGTGATGAATACCAAGAACCTACAACCAAGATTACTTTATCCAGCAAAGCTATCATTCAGAATTGAAGGTCAGATAAAGAGCTTCACAGATAAGGAAAAGCTAAAGGAGTTCATCACCACCAAACCAGGATTATATGAAATGCTGAAAGGTATCCTTTAAGAAGAGGAAGAGGAAGAAAAAGGTAAAGATACAAATTATGAACAACAAATATGCATCTATCAACAAGTGAATCTAAGAATCAAGTGAATAAATAATCTGATGAACAGAATAAACTGTTGATTATAATAGAATCAGGGACATAGAAAGGGAATGGACTGACTATTCTTGGGGGGGAAAGGGGTGTGGGAGATGTGGGAAGAGACTGGACAAAAATCGTGCACCTATGGATGAGGACAGTGGGTGGGGAGTGAGGGCGGAGGGTGGGGGGGGAACTCGGAGGAGGGGAGTTATGGGGGGGAAAAAAGAGGAACAAATGTAATAATCTGAACAATAAAGATTTAATTAAAAAAAAAAAAAAAGAAAAAAAAAAAAAAAAAAAGAAGAGGAAGAGGAAGAAAAAGGTAAAGATACAAATTATGAACAACAAATATGCATCTATCAACAAGTGAATCTAAGAATCAAGTGAATAAATAATCTGATGAACAGAATGAACTGTTGATTATAATAGAATCAGGGACATAGAAAGGGAATGGACTGACTATTCTTGGGGGGGGAAGGGGTGTGGGAGATGTGGGAAGAGACTGGACAAAAATCGTGCACCTATGGATGAGGACAGTGGGTGGGGAGTGAGGGCGGAGGGTGGGGCGGGAACTGGGAGGAGGAAAGTTATGGGGGGGGAAAAAAGGAACAAATGTAATAATCTGAACAATAAAGATTTAATTAAAAAAAAAGAAAAAAAAATGTTTTTAGCCTGGCCAGTGTGGCCCAGTGGTTAAGTGTCAACCATGAACCAAGAAGTCACCGGTTTGATTCCTGGTCAGGGCACATGCCCGGGTTCCGAGCCCAGTAGGGGGTGTGCAGAAGGCAGCCAATGGATGATGTTTCTCTCTATCCCTCTTCCTTCTTCTCTCCAAAAATCAATAAACACATTTTTAAAAGTGTTTTTACATGAGAGGTGGCTTTCACTGCTTTTTCTATACACTTCTACACTGCCTGGATTTAAATTTAGATTTATTTTATAGTTTTTAAAAATATGTTAACAGCTGAGTTCAAAAATTACTTTCAAGTTGGTATCTGAAGGAGAGTGTTGCCAGATAAGAAGGTGGGGGGAAATGGCCTGGGAGCAAAAGCAGCATCTGAGAGAACTGTGCTCTGGTGGAAAGCAGCACAGACAAGAGCAGAAGGAAGGCAGAGGGATGAGGCTGGACCCTGGCTACGGATGGGGGACTGGAAAGTGTAGCCAGAGGTAGAAGGCCAGAGGAAAAACATCACCTTGAATGTCAGACTACGACGTTTTACTATTAGGGTGCTGTAGCAGTAAGAGGTCACGTCCGGTAATGTGTCCTACTCTGGAAAGGTCGCTCTGGGCTTTTTCCAGAGGCAGTGGAATGAATGAGGCCAGAGAACCTAGCATGGGAGGCGGACATACCGGGCTCCCAATGAGGCCACGCCACTTAACCTGTGAGCTCCGGCATGTCCCTGCTAAAGCTGGAGGAGAGAAGGTGGAGTAATGCCTGCAGGGCCTGAGCTGCTAGGAGGATTAAACTAGCTGATGCTCTGTCTGCACCGGGGCAGGGCACTAGCTGGCTGGGGCTCCGCTGTATCACATTTGATGGTGGAGCAAATGTGCTTCTTCCTGTTCAACACTGTAGACTCATGGCGTCACAACTGTGACACCCATCCCGTCCACGTTTATTTTTTTAAATATATTTCTTTATTGATTTCAGAGAGGAAGGGAGAGGGGGAGAGAGAAACATCCATGATGAGAATCACTGATCGCCTGCCTCCTGCACGCCCCCCACTGGGGATCGGGCCTGCAACCCAGGCATGTGCCCTTGGCCGGAAATGAACCTGGGACCCTTCAGTCCGCAGGCCGACGCTCTATGCACTGAGCCAAACCAGCCAGGGCCATCCCGTCCACATTTGCACAGCTGTCTCCTTCACCATACTGTCTGCTCCTAAAGGCACGGCTGTGTGTTTCATCCACCGGTCTCCTCAGGTGCCATTTCCTACGTCCCCGGCCTGAAGGAAGGGATGAATGAACCGAGCACGGTGGGAGGAGGGTAATCAGGCGCCCTCGCGGCCGCCGCTCCCACGAGGACAGCGACGGTCCACGCCTGCCCTCGGGCCGCCGCTCCACGAGGAGGGAGAGCCCGCCGGGAAGGGAGCCCCGCAGACAAGCCCGGGCCCCGAGTCGCCTCCGCCAGCCCCGTCCCGAGGCGACCCCCTCACCTGGTCTCCAAGTAAACGTTGGGCGGCTGCCAGGAGTCGGGGGGGATGGCCGCCATAGCGGAGCCGGCGGAATCTTTCCCCGGCAGTTGCCACTTCCGGCGTCGATTAGCGGGGGACCCGCCGGTGCGGGGCACACTTCCGGTCCCAGCGGTTCAACCCTGCGGCGCCAAGATTTGAAGCGTTGAGAAAAGGAAGAGGAAGGACCCCACCTCCAAAGCCCGGCGGCCGGGGTGCGAGGCGAAAGCAGGCCTGCCAGCCGCAGCCCGGAGGAGAGAGCGCGCTCCCGCGGCGGGGGCCTCGCGCCACTCTTCGGACGCTCTGATTGGTTCGTCTAGGCGTGGGAGGCGGGAACAATCGGCAAATCTTCGCTCCGATTGGAGTTCTGTCCTAACTTTCCATTCCAAGAATTTCCTGGTCCCACAATAAGGCAGGGGCGAAAATAAGAGGAAGAGAATGAAAGGGAATAGAGGTGAGAGATGCCAGAACTAGCTTTGATAAGGCTCGGTACAATTTCCATAGCAATCACATTTTATTATCTGCTATGAAGTAGGTACTGTTATTTTCGTTTTTCCGATGTGAAAACTGAGATTCAACAGTTAGATGATTTGCTTGTTTGTCTAAAGCAGTGGTTCTCAACCTTGGCTGCACATTAGATTCACCTGGGAATCTTTTAAAATTTTAAAAAGATTCCCAGGTGAATCTATTGTGCAGCCAAGGTTGAGAACCACTAGTCTAAAGACATAGAGCAAATCCGAGCCTCCAAACTGCAAAGGCTGAGAGTCTGGAGAGAGAGAGGGAAGGGCCTGGAAGAAAATGAGAGATAAGGAAAGGGCGAAAGCCCAATGAAGATCAAAGAGGTCAGGGCTCGAGCAAGGCCTAGAGTGGCCTGCTGGGATAGACGGTGCCCCAAAGGTGTTAGGAGGGTTTGCTCAGGGTCAAAGGTGGAGAAGCAAAATAGAGGCACTGCAGGGAAGTTTGGATAGAGGACAAGATACAAATGGGGTACATAAACATGGTAAATGCTCTGCACAGCCCTTAATAATGATGGCTAAATGAATGCTGACTTTGTGCCTGCCTGGGGCTAAGCACTTTTGGGTACTTTAAACATTGTTAAAATCCAACACAGATGGAGACCAGACTTGAAAATTCCCTGAGCAGACACACCAGTTTAGTCATACAAGCAAAACTTAGGCCAGTTCTTGTTAATGCCTCTGAAAATCATAAACAGAACTTAAACTGTTCCCCGAAATTGATGTAAGCTAACCACTTTTAACCCATTCTCTGTCACTAGGAAAACTCTAATTTTATAACCAATCACTGGGAAGAATAAACAGCCATTGCCTCCTCAATATGTAAGTTGCTTTATTATTTAATCTTTATTGTTGAAAGTATTACATATGTTTCCTATTTTTCCCCAGTGACCCCTTCTAGCCCGCCCCTACCCTCCAGGCCTTCACCACACTATAGTCTGTGTCCATAGGTTATGCATATATGCATACAAGTTCTTTGCTCTCTTCCCAACCAACCCCCTCCCCTTCCCTTTGAGATTGGACAGTCTGTTCCTTGCTTCTATGTCTCTGGATCTATTTGTAAGCTGCTTTGTAACCACATATTTCTGAGCCTCATTCTGTGTTTGATTTGAGTGCTCCCAGTTTGCCAACTGTTTTTTTGTGTGTGCACAATACATTTTTTTGCTAATTATTATGTCATTGATTCAGTGGTTTTACTTCCAGTATTTCTGAACTTTTGACAATATTTAATATTGAAAACCCTCTGAGGTATGCCCAGCTGGTGTGGCTAAGTGGTTGAGCGTCAGTCACATGCCCAGCTTGCAGGCTTGATCACTGGTGTGGGGTGTGTGCAGGGGGCAACCGATCAATGATTCTCTCTTATCATTGATGTTTTTCTCTCTCTCCCTTCCTCTCTGAAATCAATAAAAATATTTTTAAACCTTATGAGGTAGATATTACTATTTATTCCCTTTTTACTTTGAGAAAACAGATTAATAACTTGCTCAAAGTACCACAGCTGTGAGCCTGTGCCCCTAACCACAGTTCAATCCTAGTTTCCGTAATTGTCAAGTAGGAATAAGGTTATACAGGGTGTAAAGATCAAACTAGACAGCGAGTTCCGTGAGAGAGGAACTGGCCTTCCTGCATCTCGATGCCCTCCTCACAGAGCACTGAGCATAGGGTGCTCAGGTTTCACTGGATGCATAATGGCCATAAACCATTGTTTTAGCCCTGGCCAGTGTAGCTCAGTGGGTTGGGTGTCCTCTGTGCACCATATGGTTGCCAGTTCCATTCCCATCAGGGCCCATGCCCGGTTTTGGGCTCAATCCCTAGTACGGGACATGCAGAAGGCAACCAATTATGAATAGATTTTTCCCCCCTTCCTCTTTCTTTAAAAAACAATAAAAATATTAAAACAAAACAAAATGTCAAAACAAAACAAAAAACAATGCTAATGTAAGGTATAATTAGTTTTACACCACCTGTGGTCTTGTGTTCATGCCTTCTTTGTAACCCTTGAGCTGGAAGGAAAAGGCTTTATTTTTTATTTTTGCTTTTTATTTATTTATTTATTTTTCAATCTTTAATTTCTTTATTGATTAAGGTATTACATATGTGACTTCATTCCCCCCATAGACCCCCCACTCCCACTCATGCCCTTGCCCCCCTGTTGTCTGTGTCCATTGGTTGGGCTTATATGCATGCCTACAAGTCCTTTGGTTGATCTCTCCCCCTTATCCCCCTCCCCTACTTTCCCTCTGAGGTTTCACAGTCTTATCGCTGCTTCTCTGTCTCTGGATCTATCCCTTTTCATCAACCTATGTTGTTCACTATATTCCACAAATGAGTGAGGTCATGTGGTATTTATCTTTCTATGATTGGCTTATTTTACTTAGCATAATGCTCTCCAGTTCCATCCATGCTGTTGCAAATGGTAAGAACTCCTTTTTTACCGCAGCGTAGTATTCCATTGTGTAGATGTACCACAATGCAAATCAAAATGACAATGCGGTATCATCTCACACCTGTCAGAATGGCTATCATCAACAAATCAACAAACAAGTATTGGAGAGGATGTGGAGAAAAAGAAACCCTTTTGCACTGCTGGTGGGAATGCAGACTGGTACAGCCACTGTGGACAACAGTATGGAGTTTCCGCAAAAAACTAAAAATGGAACTCCCATTTGACCCAGTGATCCCACTTCTAGGAATATATCCCAAGAAGCTAGAAACACCAATCAGAAAGGATACATGCACCCCTATGTTCATAGCAGCACAACTCACCATAGCTAAGATCTGGAAACAGCCTAAGTGCCCATCAGCAGATGAGTGGATTAGGAAAAGGCTTTATTATTGTCCATTTTGTCTGTTGTTATCTGAGTTGCCTTTTCCTGGACCTTTTGTAGTTTCTTACTATATATATTGGGAGGCTTAGAGCACAGTGAAGATGCTTTGGAGTTTTACACAAGAATAAGACAGTGTCTTGCTATCTCATTTCAAAATCCTTCTTTAAGGATCACTCTTTGTTGATCTTTTTGTCCCTAAGGGAACATTGGGTGCCAGTGACTTCAGGAAGGAGTCGACCAAGAGGCCTAGGTTCCTTTTCTGAGTTATAACTAATAGTTCACGTTAAATTAGTCAGAGTAGCTTGTATTTACTTCATTTATTGTGTCTAATGTTTACTGCATCTTTTGGAAGTGTCACTCGGGCTGTGGTATAGAAAATGACAGGAAGGGCCAGAAAGACATGGGATTTTTAGGACATCTGGACTCCCCAGAGCACATTTTTTTAAATTCAATATTTAAATTGAAGTATAATATACATCCAGAAAAGTGGACAGATACTAAGTGTGGCAGTTCAATTAAATATCACAAAACAAACCCACCTGTGTAACCACCATCAAATCAAGAAAAAAACACCTGTTTCCAGCTCCACAGAAACACCCCCATCAATCAGTGCCCCTCCCCATCCCCGAAGGTAATTAACCACTTTCTGAGTTCTAAATTCATAGATTAGTTTTGGAAATTTATATAAATGGAGTCATAAAGTGTTTTTATATCTGGCTTCTTTTGTTTAACACGTTTGTGATATATTCATGTTATTGTAAGTAGTGGTTCATTTTTCAATGCTGTGTAGTGTTCTGTTGGAGGAATATACTGCAGTGTATTATTCTATTGGTAATGGGCATTTGGGATGTTTCCATATTGTGCCTGTTACAAATAATGATGCTGTTAATATTCTTTTAAACTTTTTTATTGATTGTTTTTAGAAAGAGGAAGGGAGAGAGAAACATCGATTTGTGCTTCTATTTATTTATGCATTCATTGGTTGATTCTTTTTTGTTGTTCAAAAAACATCACCTGAGGATATTTTTTCCATTACTTTTTCAGAGTGGAAGGGTGAAAGGGAGGGGGAGAGAGAGACACACACATAGACTGGTTGCTACTGACTGCCTTCCGCATATGCCCTGACCAGAGGTGGTAAGCAAGCCTGCAACCCAGGTAAATGCCCTTGACTGGGAATAAAACCTGAGGCCCTTCAGTGCATGGGCTGATGCTCCAACCACTTAGCAACACGGGCCAGGGGCATTAGTTGATTCTTGTATATGTCCTGACCAGGGATTGGACACGAAACCTTAGTGTATTGCCGGGGTCCAACCCCAGCAGGTCCAGGGGTCCCCAAAGGTGTGGATGGAGTCGGCGAAGAAGGAATGACACGGAGACAGCGTTCACTTGATCAGCAGCCTAGCCAGGATCTCCAGCCAAGTTCTGGTCTTGATCTCCAGAGAGGCTCTGCTGTTTATTGTCTTGTTACATCCGTATTTATACCAGTTGATTTTAATCCTGTCAATTTCTATTACAAAGGTTAGGGTGTTTCTTATCTCCATTCCAGGGAGTAAAGATTATGTAGCTTAAGCATGATTGTTTGTAGTGATTAACTACCCGCCTGGCACTTAGTTAAGGAGTTTCATCCCCTCACTAACTTCAGGGGAAAATCCCTACCTGGGGATTCAACCTTTCTCGGAGAGGTGACCTTGCTTAAAACACAGCGCCAAGAAGGTGAGCAAACATATTAAGAACCGTATGCTATATATGCCAGGTCCCTTGAAACAGCAAGGATGGACCGGCTCCCGGCAGTGTATGGGGACAATGCTTTAAAAACAAAGCTACGGGCAAGGCCAATATTCTTGTGTGCAACTTTGTACATGAATTTGGGGGGTATATACCTAGAATTAGAATTGATGGATAATAGGTTATGTTTATATTATAATTTATTAATTAACACGAATTTGTTTTCCAAGATGGCTGTAGCAATTTACATTCCTACCACAGTGTGTGAGCTGCTGTTGCTTTGCTTCCTTGTCAACACTTAATGTTGCCAGTCTTTTTCACTTAAGCAATTCTGGAGCTTGTATATCTCAGTAATCATTTGCCTAACCATTAATGATTAAGGAAGTTGAACACTTTTTCATATGTGTATTCGCCATTTAGATATCCTCTTTTGTGATATCTTTTTGTGTTCAAATCTTCTGTCCATTTTTCTATTTGGCTTTTTTTCTTTCTTTCTTTTTTTTGGGGGGCGGGGGTTCTTTTTATATCCTGGATACAAGCTTGTTTCTTTCACGCTACAGCTTGTGTTTCATTTTCTTCATTATGTCTTTTGATGATCAGAGGTTTCTAACTTTAATGCAGTCCAATGTATCAATTTTATCTCTTATAGAACACCTCAGTGCCGACGAGCCACATTTTAGGAATTCAGTAGTCACTTGCACAGTGACAGTATTGGACAGAGCAGCTTTAAAGTTTCATTGTTCTGCCTTAGATCTACAATGCACATAGAATTTATTTTGCTGTATCATGTAAAGTAGGAGTCAAGTTTCATTTTTTCCTACATGGATGTACAGCTGACCCAGTAGTATTTATTGAAAGCATTATCCTTTCCTCACTCCCCTCTTATACCTCTTTTTCATAAAGTGTCTATATATGAGTGGTTTGGGTTTCTGTTCTGTTTAATTGGTTTGCCTATTCCTGCATCAGTATCACACAGCCTTGGTACCTGTGGCTTCCTTAGTGTGAATCCAGTGGCATTTTGTTGGCAGATCTCTTGGAGAAAGCAGTTAAGCTCTTTGGCACTAAAAACAGGGCAAGATAAGGAGCCCGGGTTCAAATCATGACCCCACCGCTCTTTATATATGTAATCCCAGCAGGTTAACCTTTTCGTAAACTCCAGCTTGGTTGGTGCAAGCATAAATGTTGTGGGGCTATTTATGTCATAGGGTTGTTGGGGCGGTTTCCCGAATATAAAGTGCTTGGTAATATCTGGCAGAAAAGACTCAAAAAGTATTGAGCCCTGGCGAGTGTGGCTCAGTTGGTGGCGGTTCGACCCCGGTCAGGACGCGTGCAGAAGGCAACCAATTGATGGTTCTCTCTCACATCGGGTGTTTCTCTGGCTCTCTCCCTTCCTCTCTCTAAAATAAAATTTTAAAAAATTGAGTGGGCCAGGTGTAAATTTGAGTTATCTGTTTGTCCTTCTCTCGTTTAGACAAGAAGCTCCGGAGGTAAGGGCCTGCCCTCCATTTACTCATCCCTCCCACACTCACCCTTAGTGCCCATCACTCTGCCTGGCACGCAGGAGGGGGCTCACAAATGCTTGTGGAACGAATCCGTTCAGGCACTTGGTCTGTGTCAGTGCAGCCGGAAAGCACGGAGGAGGAAGAACTGAACGCCAGGGGGAGCGAGAACCCGGCTCTCCAGATCTCGCGAGAGTGACCGCGAGCATCTGACGTCATGCGTTCTGCGTTTGGCGCAGCGGGGCAGTGGAGAAGGAGCTACTCTAGGCGTGTGGCCGCGCCGGTAGCTTGGGAGTCGCTTCCGGGTTGCGCGCCGGAAGCAGGAAGTTATCGGCTTCTCTTTCTCGCCCGGCGGCTGCTGTCCCCGAGGCGGGAGGAGCCCGAGGGGCGCGGGCCCCGCATGTGAGTGACTGGGGCCCAGGGCCGGGTGGGGGAGGTCGCTCCGTGACCTGTCGCCGCCGCGCCGTCTGTGACATCCTCGCGCAGCCATTCCCCCGCCGCCGCCTCCCCGCTTGCTCCTTCGCTGACCTCTTTTTTGAGCCTCCGGAGTTGTGCCGACTGACAGCATCCCCTGGCCCCTCCCCCGGGCCGACTCCCTTAAGACGTCGCCCGGCTTCCCGGGGTTCTCCCCGGGAGCAAAGCGAGGTCGCCCTGGGTGGGCCTGTCTCCCAGGCCTCACAAGAGAGGTGCTAGCGAAGTCGGCCTTTCACTGCCCTTGGACGGGCTTCTAAATTTTTTTGGTGTATTGAGATTAGGTTTTCCGCCCCGCTCAGAACCATCTTTCTAGTTGTTAAAGAGGACATTTTTGGTATGTGATAAACATGGCATTTTGGTTGCAGAAAGGAACATGGAAGACTTGGTTCACTGACCTCAATAAAGGAGCTGTTTGTAATCGCCTTCCAGCCCAGGGAAATTCGCCTTCTTCGTGTTCCATAGTGTTTTGAAGGCCAGCCACCCGACAAGCCACACTTTTCCTGGTCCAATAAGGGCCCACATAGCTTTGGAATTCGAGAATGTATTTCTTTCGTCATCACCTGATAATAGAGACTTCTCCCAGATATGATTAAGACTTTAGCTGGTTGCTCATGCGGTGGTTCCCATGGTGGAATCGTCTGTGAACATCTCTCCCTTCGTAAATGTACTTGCATTTGAGTTACCGCCATTTCTCTGTAAGGAACAACATGCCTTCACCCAGATTCGACTTTGAAGTTGTGGGGGCTATAATATGAACTATAGAATAATATTTTCCCTCCCATCTTCTAAATTTTCCCATCTGAATCAGATTAATAGGAGAAAACAAACATTTTTAAAATTGACTTCAGGGAGAGGTAGGGAGAGGGAGAGAGAAACATCAATGATGAGAGAGAATCATTGATCCCCTGCCTCCTGCACGCCCCCCACCGGGGATCCAGCCCAAAACCCTGGCATGTGTCCTGACTGGGAATTGAACCCTGACCTCCTGAGCCACACTGGCCGAGCAGAAAATAAACATGTTAGTGCACGTGAACAGGGAATTCACATATGCATGAAATTCTCAAAGACAGTGAGACAGTGGTATATTTGTCATTTTGGACAAAGGAGAGGGGGAGGGGTGGAATCTTAGATTTCAAAAGTGAGAATGAGCGATTTGCAGTAATTAAGGAAGAACGCAACATGTACAGTTTTGCTAGGCAACCCAGAAAACAATGGAGTCTTCCTGAAGCAAGCTTTTCCATCCCAATGTCTTAGGGCAGGAAAGCCGGGAGGGTCAAAGGTGCTTTGCGTCTTTTCTTGACAACCAACTTAAAGTTAATATCCCTAAAGGCAGCTTAGGGTGGCACAACTGTCTCCTTCACTACATGGAAGTTTTGACTGAAGTTCACGCAGCCCAGCTTACATTTCAGAGAGAGGCCCTTTCAGCTTGGGGCCAAAACAATTTTCAAGACCCAGTTTGAATTCCTTATTCCTCCACAACTACTTTAACACCACAGAGAGTGTTCAGGTATAAGGTTCTTGACCTGCTCGTGTAAATTTTCATTGGGCTATTGGATTTTTTCTTTTCTTTTCTTTTCTTTTTTTTTTTTTAAAAAGTAGTTTATTTTTAGAGAGAGAGGAAGGGAGAAGAGAGAAACATCGGTGTGAGAGCGAAACGAAACATAGATTGGCTGCCTCCTGCATGCCCCCTACCTGGGATCCAGTGCAAAACCCAGGCATGTGTCCTGACTGGGAATCGAACCAGCAACCTTTTGGTGCACAGGACGACATCCAACCAACTGAGCCACACCAGCCAGGGCTAATGTATTTTTTTTTAAGTAGAAGAATAAAAAGTAAAATGAATAAACCATTATTGCATTAAATTAGTTTGGGCACAGAATGATCATTCTTAGGGCCTTCCTATAAATTTGTTCCATAGACACTGGTCCGGTTTCTTGTCTCTTAGGTAAATTTGCATGTCTGTTGTTAGTTTCGTGTGTTGTTACCGTCTTTATTTATCTCTGCTTTCAAGAAACAATTCAGTGTGAGAGGGAGATTAAAAAAATTGATGTAATACAAAGTGATAGAGTTGTGTTTAAGGTTCAAAATTTAAAAGGTTTAAAAATCAGGGTTGGTGCCGAAACCGGTTTGGCTCAGTGGATAGAGCGTCGGCCTGCGGACTGAAAGGTCCCAGGTTTGATTCCGGTCAAGGGCATGTACCTGGGTTGCGGGCATATCCCCGGTGGGGGATGTGCAGGAGGCAGCTGATCGATGTTTCTCTCTCATCGATGTTTCTAACTCTCTATCTCTCTCCCTTCCTCTCTGTAAAAAATCAATAAAATATATTTAAAAAAAAAATCAGGGTTGGGAGAGGGTTCAGTCATTGGACGAAGCACTGGGGGCTAGGCTTTGTGGGCAGGGGGAATTAAGTGTACAAAAGCAAAAAGATCTGAAATGTGTTAGTGAAGAATGTGATGAAGGAATGGGAAATGAGACTGAACAGGTAGAATGACCAGATCATAAAGAGCCATGCTAAGTAATTGGGACTTTATCTTATGACTAGAGGCCCGGTGCATGAAATTTGTGCATGGGGGCGGGGGTGTCCCTCAGCCCAGCCTTCACCCTCTCCAATCTGAGATCCCTCTCACAATCCAGGACTGCTGGCTCCCAACTGCTCACCTGCCTGCCTGCCGATTGCCCCTAACCGCTTCTGCCTGCCAGCCTGATCACCCCCTAACCACTTACCTGCCAGCCTGATCGATGCCTAACTGCTCTCCCCTGACAGCCTGGTTGCCCCTAACTGCCCTCCCCTGCAGGCCTGGGTCCCCCCCAACTGCCCTCCTCTGCGGGCCATCTTGTGACCACATGGGGGTGGCCACCTTGTGTGTTGGAGTGATGGACAATTTGCATATTATCTCTATTAGATAGGATAGTTATTAAGTATTTAATTTGAGTATTAGGACAAATGTTTTACATATCTCATTTTATAATCCCTTAACAACACTTGGAAAGACACAATTATCCCCATTTTATAAATGAAAACTCTGGGGCTTAGAGAGGTTAAGTACTGTCTGCTGGCCTATACACAGTACATGGAGAGTCTATTCACTCAGCTTTTTCTAACTCCAGTGCCTGTATTCTTTTTTATATTTTTTATTGATTTCAGAGAGGAAAGGAGAGGGAGAGAGAGATAGAAACATTGGTGAGCTGAAACCGGTCTGGCTCAGTGGACAGAGCGTCAGCCTGCGGACTGAAAGGTTCCAGGTTCGATTCCAGTCAAGGGCATGTACCTGGGTTGCAGGCACATCCCCAGTAGGGAGTGTGCAGGAGGCAGCTGATCGATGTTTCTCTCCCATTGATGTTTCTAACTCTGTATCTCTCTCCCTTCCTCTCTGTAAAAAATCAATAAAATATATTAAAAAAAAAAAAGAAACATTGATGAGAGAGAAACTTCATCAATCGGCTGCTTCCTGCATGCCTCCTACAAGGGATTGAGCCTGAAACCTGGGCATGTGCCCTGACTGGGAATCCAACTCTGACCTCCTGGTTCATAGGTTGTCAATCAACCTCTGAGCCACACCAGCCAGGCCAGTGCCTGTATTCTTAATCACCATGCTGAATTGTTCCCCAGCAGGGCATGGGGAGTCAAGGGAGAATTTTAAATAGATGAGTAATGTGAGCCAATTTGTGTTTCAGGAAAGTAACTTGTGGAGAGAGGGGGATGGATCAGTGAAGAGGAGGTGAGCTGAAAGTGTAGAGATTAGATACATCTTTGTGATTGTCTGTGGGAGAGACGTTTAGGGCCTTAACTACCATTAGTATATAGAGCTAAAGAGGAGATGATGAATGGGAGAACTATACAGGATGTAGAATTGAGGATTTAGTGATTGATTCATTGGCGGAGATGAGGAAGGAGGAGGAGAGGTTTTAAATTTGGAGAACTGGTGTTTCCATTATAAGAAATGGAATGTAGTAGGAGAAATCAGTTACTGGGGGGAAATAATAAGTCAGTTATCGACACATTACATATAGGGGACTGTGGGAAGTTGGGTCTTGAGTTCAGGAGAGAGTTCTAGACTAGGGAAGAGATTTGGGGCTCACTAATAGCTAGCTGGTTGTTAAAGCCAGGGAGGGAATGAGAAGGTCAAGGACAATTGTGATGAACACCAACATCCAGAGACATAGACTCTGGGACAAGAACCAGAGAGTCATGCCAGAGTTTGAGAGCACTTGATGGAGAGAGAATGGGTAGCCCCGGCGGCCGCTGCAGAGGGGTCAGGGAAGCTGATAACTGAGAAAACGTCCTTTGGACTCGGCATGTAGAAACCATTGGCGACTTGGTGAAAGCAGTGGGACAGAAATATGATTTCAACCAGCGAATAAGTGAATGGAGACCTGAGAAATAGGAAGTTGGAGTGGCGTTTTTTCAGGAGCTTGGTTACAAAGGGAGGGAGAGTGCATGCATTGGAAATCTGGAGAGGAAGGATTATTATTTCTTAAACAGAAATTGGAAAAGGTGAGGATAGAAGCAGAGATAAATATGAAAATGTGGAGGGGTCCTGCTTTAAATATGTCAGTGTCATAAAAGAAAGAAAAAAGCCAGAATCTGTTCTAGGTTTAAGTAGACCAAAGAGACACAACTGATGTGTGACACGTTGGTTGGCTCCTAGATTTTCTAAAAAAGCAATATGACCTTTTTGGGGGACAGTTAGGGAAATTTGACTATGGACTGGATATTAGATAAGACTAGAAAATCATCAATTTTAATAGGTATGATAATGATGCTTAATGTACTATATAATAATGTCCTTATTCTTAGGAGATGCATGCTGAAACATTTAGAAGTGATTTTGTGATGTGTCGCAACTAACTTTCAAATGGTTCCGATAAAAACAGAGACAGACAGAAAACAAGTATGGCCAAGTGTTAACAAATGGTGAATCTAAGGACATACAGATGTTCATTGTACTAGTTCAGTTTTTCTGGAGGCTTGAAATGTTCAACATAAAAAGTTGAGAGAATAATGGAAAAGGCTTATTTTCAGAGAGTGAAGAAAGTACCAGACTCTTCACATCTCATTGAGAAGAGATGGCAAGAAAGGGACCATTAGAGTCAAGTGATGATAGTAGTAGAAAAAGTAGAATTCTCACAATTATAAATTTTAAATACTTATTGCAGCTTTAAATTGCTACTCTTTTAAGTTATGTTTAATTATTTTTCTTTAAAGATTTTTTTTTAGTGGTTGTTATTATAATTCAAAGGCCCCATTTATTCCCCTATGGTAGAGGGAAAATGAGTGGCAATCATTGGACAAAATATAATAGAACATATTCATAATACTAAAGAATGGATTAGCATACTATGTAGTTAGCATAATACTAAAGAACCTAGTAGGGGAAAAACAAAATTTAATATTATTCTGGATATTGCTCACATTGTTGAAGATTGGGACATATTTAGATGGGTTTTTGAAACTTTATTTCTCAACTCTGGTGTTTCCCCTTTTGTGTTTTAACTAGATGAATCATAATTGCCTCTTAGAGTTGCCTAGCTGGCATATCTGTTTAGTTTACCAAGCTGAGAACCTCCAGGCTGATGTCATATCAGTATTTAGGACACATATATATATCACTCTATTAAATAAACAGGGCCAAGGAGGGGTTCACATTAGTCTGACCTTTTAACCTGTTTTCTGCTTTAAACAAATATTTTTATTTAGATGTTCCATCTGTCATTCTGTTATGCCTGTGCCCTGTGTTTTCCTAGATTGAGACCCCGAGGGAATTGTGGGGAACATTTCGTCAGAGCTGTCATTTTCTTCCTCCTGTTCTTGAAGTGCTCCTTCAGAAGTGGACAGCTCCCTGGCGTCCCTCCCCCAGGCCTCTCTTGAAAGCAGGATTTCGCAACCTCAGTACTCAATGTTTTGAGCAGGACAGTTCCTTGTTGCGGGCTTTGTCCTGTGCTTTGCAGGATGTTTAGTCTTTACCCACTGGATGCCAGTAGTACCCCCTCAGAGTTTTGACAATAAAAAATATCCTCAGACATCACCACATGTCCCTGGGGGGCAGAATCACCCCTAGTTGAGAACTTGTTTCAAAGCAGTGTCTCCTAGTTGGGGGTGTGGTCAGCAGGGAAAACTTCTGCCCCTGGGTCCCTCTCCCAGAGGTGCTGACAACTCCGCATGTCCAGGGGGTGCATGCATGATGCTTTGATTTGTGTGATGCTGCTAGTGTTCCTGCCTGTGCCCTTGCAGGTCTAAGGCACTGTTAGGAGGCAGAGTCATTCTTCGGAACTTCGCTCTCTGGCCAAGCTCATTTCTGCCAGAATTGGACCTTCTTTCTGCCCTCAAGCCTTCAGCTGATTTCACTCACTCACCTTATACTTGATGCATAGCCAGGACTTTGTGTTTGATTTTTTTTTGAAGGGATATTATTTTGTTTTTATACAAACTCTTTTTTTTATCCTCATCCAAGGATACTTTTCCACTGATTTTTAGAGAGAGTGGAAGGGAGAGGGAAAGACAGAGAAACATCAACGTGAAAGTGACACATTGATTGGTTACCTCCTACATACACCCCGACCACGGCTGGGGATTGAACCTACAACCGAGGTACGTGCCCTTGACCGGAATCGAACCCGGGACCTTCAGTCCTCAGGCCCACGCTCTATCCACTGAGCTGGCCAGGGCCAAACTCTCATGTTTGAAAGCTGACTTTCACTAGATCACAGGGAGGGAGCTGCTCTGATAGTATGAAACCCTGACCTAGAGACAAGATTTTTGTTGTTTAACATCATGTCCACTAGATGCCAGTAGTATCCCTCAAGTGTAACAGTTAACCATGTCTCCAGACTTCCCAAATGGCCCCCCCCCCCCCCCCCCCCCGGCCGGGGCAGAATTGCACGTAGTTGAGAACCACTGACCTAATGGAAGGCAAAAGGAGGGCTTATTATCAAGATAATTTAGTGAAGACATTTCACTAAATTTTAAGTAACTACCTTTCTGATAACGTTGGAACTGGTGTTAGACTATCAGGGAAGAAGGCCTGGCTGGTGTTGCTCAGTGGTTGAGCATTGACCCATGAACCAGGAGGTCATGGTTCCATTCATGGTCAGGGCACATGCCCCAGTTGCAGGCTCCATCCCCAGTAGGGGGCGTGCGGGAGGCAGCCTGTCAATGATTCTTTCTCATCATTGATGCTTTTCCTTTCCCTTGATCTCTGAAATTAATGAAAACATATTTTTTTAAAAAGAATATCAGGGAAGAAGATGAGCAGATTGCAGAAATATATTCAGTATCGTATTATCATTGTATATTTGAATTACAAAAAAAGAAACTATTGCCTTTGCGATTTAAACTGGGAGTTTAATAGATTTTTATGTGTATCAAAAATGGGCAGAGGTTTACAAAAGCTGTAAAACAGCCATTAAAAATGATGATAATTGGTCCTCCTTTCACTTCACCAGCACTCTGTCCCTTCATGGTTCTCCGAAGGGCACACCAATATGATGTTCTCTTCTGCCCTGGGGATACCTCCATGTGCCCCATCTCCCAACACTTTAAAAAGCTTTACTGGATTTTTTTTTTTTTTTCTAGAATTCCCTCTGCTCTCTTTTCTGGTCTAATGAGCTTAAATGGATTTTAAGGAGGTATTGTTGGGTAATTTATTGTATATATATATAAATGAACATTATTCCTGCTTGCTTGATGCACTGCCAAACTGTTTTTCCAAAGCAGCTGAATCATTTTACATTCCCGGCAGGGTACAAGGGTTCCAGTTGTTCAGCATCTTTGCCAACACTTATTGTTATCTGACTTTTAATGTAGCCTTTCCAGTAGGTGGGGAGTGGTATCTTACTGTGCTTTTGATTTGTATTTCACTGATGGCTAATGATGCTGAACATCTTTTATGATACCTTTGGAGAAATGTCTATTCAAATCCCTTGTTCATTTTCTAATTAGGTTATTCCTATTTTTATTACTGTAAGAATTATGTATGGACTTAAATACAGTCCCTTATCAGATATATTATTTGCAAATATTTTCCCCATTCTGTGGTTTGTTTCACTTTCTTGATAGTATCATTTGCAGCACAAAATTGTTAATTTTGATATAGTCCAATTTATCTTTTCTTTTGCTGCTCATGCTTTTGATGCCATATCTAAGAAGCTATTGTCTAATCCAGTGCCAGGAGTGTTTTCCTCTAAGAATTTTATAGTTGTAGCCCAAGTTTAGGCTTTTGATTCATTTTGGAAGGAAGGGTCCAACTTTATTCTTTTGCATGTGGATATCCAATTGTCCCAGCACCATTTGTTGAAAGCACACATTTAAGTATGTGTGTGTGTACTAGAGGCCCAATGCATGAAATTCATGCAAGAGTAGGCCTTCCTTCCCCCGGCTGCCAGCACCGGCTTCCCTCTGGCCCCGGGACCCGAGCTTCCCTCGCAACCCTGGCTTCCTCCAGAAGGTCATCCGGAAGGATGTCTGGTCTAATTAGCAAATTATACTTTTCTTATTATATATGTGTGTGTGTGTGTGTGTGTGTGTGTGTGTGTGTGTGTGTGTATGTTTATTGATTTTAGAGAGAGAGGAAGGAAGAGAGAAGCATCTATCGGTTGCCTCCCATATGCAACCTGACCAGGGACTGAACCCACAACCTAGGCATGTGCCCTCACCAGGAATTGAACTGGTGACCTTTCAGTGTATAGACCAGTGGTTCTCAACCTTCCTAATGCTGCGAACCTTTAATACAGTTCCTTATGTTGTGGTGACCCCCAACCATAACATTATTTTCCTTGCTACTTCATAACTGTAATTTTGCTACTGTTATGAATCGTAATGTAAATATCTGATATGCAGGATGTATTTTCATTGTTACAAATTGGACATAATTAAAGCATAGTGATTAATCACAAAAACAATATGTAATTATATATGTGTTTTCCGATGGTCTTAGGCGAACCCTGTGAAAGGGTCGTTCGAACCCCAGGTTGAGAACTGCTGGTATAGACAATGCTGAAGCAACTGAGCCACGTGGCCAGGGCAAAAATACACATTTTTAAATTGAGTTTACACCATGCTTTTACATAAACCTTGGAGGTCTTAAAAAAAACAAAGAATACTTTGAGCTAAAGCAGAGAGTTTGCCCCTAGGTGCTCCTCAGTGGTTAGAGCATCAGCCCTCAGACTGAAGGGTGGTGCATTAGATTCTGGTCAAGGGTTGCAGTTGCAGGCTTGATCCCTAACCCCAGTTGGGGGGTGTGTGGGAGGTAACCAATCCGTGTGTCTCTCTCACATCTATGTTTCTCTCTCTCTGTCTCTTCCCATCCCTTCCACTCTCTCTAAAAATCAGTGGGGAAAATATCCTCAAGTGAAGATTAACATCAACAAACAAGAGCAGAGAGTTTGGGGAAGGGATGTATCCCCTGTAGTGTGTAGGGTTACTCCTCCCTCCCCCAGTTCCTCAAAGTCTAGATGACCTGCCATTAGAAAAATCTAAGTCTGATTTAATTGATTTGGTTTGGAGCCCTGGTACGAGCATTCATTAAAAGCTCTCCAGGTGATTCTGATGTGCAGGCATGTGTCAGCACTAGTGAGCTTAAAGGTTTACAGTCACAGAGAAAACCAAACAGGAGTCATTAGGAGGCGCTGCTGGAAGAGAGATCTACTGAGGTGTGCTGGCTTGTGGCATTTCAGCCTCCTTGTCTCTGCTGGGCTGTTGTCCTCTGCTCTTCCGGTGGCGGCACCTCCTTACTGAAACACGAGCAGCCGTGGGCAAACTACGGCCCGCGGGCCGGCCTGTTTGAAATGAATAAAACAAAAAAAAAAAGACGGTACCCTTTTATGTAATGATGTTTACTTTGAATTTATATTAGTTCACACAAACACTCCTTCCATGCCTTTGTTCCGGCCCTCCGGTCCAGTTTAAGAACCCATTGTGGCCCTCGAGTCAAAAAGTTTGCCCACCCCTGGTCTAGAGTGTACCCTTCAGTGGTTTTTGAGATTAGAAACACTTTGGGAATGAAGGATGTGAAATAAGAGAACCTTTTGCATTAAAAAAAAAATAGAAGAGAGCATAAATCTCTAGCACTGTTTTTTTCCCTTTATAAATGAAGAAAAATATTAATGTTCTGTAGCAAAAGCACTTTTTTAAGAGGACTAAACTAATTTTTAAAAAAATATATTTTTATTGATTTCAGAAAGGAAGGGAGAGGGGGGAGAGAGAGAGATAGAGATAGAAACATCAATGATGAGAATCATTGATTGGCTGCCTCCTGCACGCCCCCCACTGGGGATCGAGCCCACAACCCGGGCATGTGCCCTTGACCAGAATCGAACCTGGGACCTTTCAGTCTACAGGCTGATGTTCTATCCACTGAGCCAAACCGGCTAGGGCTAAACTAATTTTATTTTACAAGTGATAGAGAGAATTGTACTTGGCATTTTACCTTTGATTCTATAGCCACTGTGAAACGACTAGTCTTTAACTATGAGAACAAGTTGGATCTTGAAATTGTTGTAGATCGTAGGTCTTTTAAGTATGTAAAATACAAATGAAATGCCCTGTATTGTCTAAAATTGTATTTGTGGAAAAGCATGAGAACTGTAACCTGCAAGGTCTGAAGAGCTCCCATGCGGTGGTTTTTGTGTGCCTGAAATCCTTGCTCTGCCAGGAACAAAGCAAATCAGTATATTCCTCATAGTACATCTTGCCTTCAGGGATCAGTTCCTATCTTGTGTTGCTAAAGGGTCTGATAAGGAGAAAATTCTGAGATGTTCTAAATTAAATTACAGGGGCAGGCCAGCCAGAGAGTGGGAGACAGAATTGTTCATCTGCTGTTGCCTGAGAGCCAGTTAACAAAGATTGCTAGCATTCCTTCCATTTCCTGTGGGATTGCTTTCCAGGTGGCTGTTGGCACAGAATAGCCAGGCTACCCTGACAGTCCAGGAGCCTCACTGGTTGTTTTTGGATTGCTGCCACAGCCAGTCTGCAGGAGCGCACGCGTCTTTATGTGGACTCCGCCGCTGTCCCAGAGCTGGCCCCTCACCCTCTCCCACCCCTTTGCCCATGTTACCGTAAGCTTCTTTCAGACCACCTCTTTCTTCCCGTCCCAGTGCTGATGTATAAAAACGCTTGCAGAACTCTGGGAGAATGGGCGTGCTGTCTCATCTACCCAGTTACGCTGCTGGGGTTTAAACTCCATGCACAAGACTGATCTTCCTTTTGGCTGGTATTTTTATCTCAATAAAAGTTATTTACAAAAAAGACTTGGAAGTTAATTTTTTTTGTTTGGTCTATCTGATATAAATGGAAAGAAATAATTGATTAGCAACATTCTCCATATTCCATTTCTTTTTATTTTAGTAAATTACCAGCAGCAGATCTTTTGTGAAGGGTTTCAGAAGTCATTTTGGATGGCACTGGTGTTTCAGAGTCCGCCTGGGGATTTATTGTGCTCTAGGCCAGTGCTCCTTAAAGTGTTTGGTCTGTAAATCGTTTGTTACCAGCCTACATTTAAGCCACACTTAAAAACTTATGTAGCAACTTGACCTTGTCTCATGTAGTCATTGTACTTTACAAAAATATTGGCCTGCAGTGGACTGGGAAAAGCACTGAACTGGTTCTTTTCCATGGACAGTCAAAAAGCACTGTTCTAAAGCAAGCAGCTTTGAGGGGGAAGAACTTTAAAGAAACCATCTTTCCTTTACATTTATTTTCTCTCCCTCAGGGATTTTGCATTGGAAGACATGGATCTTGCTGCCAATGAGATCAGCATTTATGACAAACTTTCAGAGACCGTTGATTTGGTGAGACAGACGGGCCATCAATGCGGCATGTCAGAGAAGGCAATTGAAAAGTTTATCAGACAGCTGCTGGAAAAGAATGAACCTCAGAGGGGCCCCCCTCAGTACCCTCTCCTTATAGCTGTGTATAAGGTAAAAATGGGTTCTGACCTGTCAAAACTTAGATGGAGCACAAAGCCTTCAACTTTCTCCCCAAATACTACTGTGACTGATTCCACCGTTGAACCTTGGCCTTCGCTCTTATTAACGTGTTATGAGGAAATTTGACTATTTTGTTAACTGTCTTAAATGAAAGCTGTGTATTTATATTTAAATTATATTTGTGTGTATTTTTAATGGTGGACACACCCCCTGGTCATATGATAGCAGCTTGGTGAGCCTTGCAGTCCTCTTGGTTCTCAAACTTTAAGTGCTTTCAGAAGTGAATATAAATGGCTTATTTATGAAAATGGATTAGTTCTTAAAGTACTAATAGTAGATGAGGCCTGTTATTTTTTTGGCATGAAAGTATTTTATTTGCTGGGATAAGTACTAATAATTTTCCTGTCTTTCCTTGTAGGTCCTTGCAACCCTGGGATTAATCTTGCTCACTGCCTACTTTGTGATTCAGCCTTTCAGCCCATTACAACCTGAACCAGTGCTTTCTGGAGCGTACACCTGGCGCTCACTCATCCATCACATCCGGCTGATGTCCTTGCCCATTACCAAGAAATATATGCCAGAAAATAAGGGAGCTCCTCTGCATGGGGGTGATGAAGACAGATCCTTTCCAGGTAGATGCTTCATTTACTACGTATGAGTAGTAAGCCTTCTTGACGATATATGTTAGGAAAGGAAATAACATTTGTTGACATCTCATGAGAGACACTTTTCCTGTATTGTCTCAATTAATTCAATCCCCACTAAAATTCTGTGGGATAGATTTTATTTTCCCCATTTTGCAGATTGAGAAAGTAAGGCTCAGAAAGATTAAGAAACTTGCCTGGGCCCTGGCTGGTTGTTCAGTGGTTAGAGCGTTGGCCCATGGACCATAGGGTCACAGGTTCCATTCTTGGTCTAGGACCCATGCCTTGGTTGCAGGCTTGATCCCCGGCTCCTGTTGGGTGTGTGTGGAAGGTAACCAATCGATGTTTCTCTCTCTTTCTTCCTCTCTCCCTCCCTTTCACTCTCCCTAAAAAGTCAATGGAAAAATATATCCTCAGGTGAGGATTAAAAAAAAAAAAGAAGAAACTTACTGGAAAAACACATCTGATGGAGCCAAATCCAAAACACATGTGTTAGGGATGAGTGTTTTTATTTATAGGAAGGATTTGAATGTATCTGTTCTACCTTTCTCTCTCCTGTGATCCCAAACCATAATAGATATTTTAATAAATAGCTGTTGACTTATTGAAGGCATCTGAGTTCAGCCTTCTTTTAACCAGATCCTCTAACCACCCCCTTAGCCTGTTGGCTAGGTTTTCGTCTTAAGTATCTCTCGCTCTTCCAATGTGGTCTTTTCTCTCTGTCTCACAGTGTACTTATTTAGTGTACAATTTTGCCAATAAATTTAATTTAAGAAACATTTAAATTTGGTAACAGTGCATCAGTGCTGGACATAGGAATTCCTAGTCTGATGGACCATTTGAGGAGTTTCCTTTAAGAATAGTGACACATGTGGTAAGACCTGAAATTTACTTTTTGAGAAAGACTAGAAGGATGACATTTGGGGATTTTACTTTTTTTGGTGGTGTTAATCTTATTTGTCCATATGAAGGAATGTATAAATTAATATCACAAATGGA